>NW_010164359.1:29774-64412 GCF_000695765.1 Mesitornis unicolor | reverse complement strand
GCATAATATTTGCCTCAAAATAATAAATAAAATGCAAGCAGGTCATTAGTTATCAATTTGCAATTAAGGTAAAGAAAGGAATTCCAACAATAAGAAAGAAACATCTAGGTTCTAATTCTAGACATGAAAGCAATACGTTTAATATAGCATTAACTGGAAAACGTTTTAGGCAGCTCTGTCATTGAATAGTGAACAAAAAATGGATGAAAACATCCTGAAGAACAGAATATGAATGTTGAAAAGGGAAATTTCCAGTCAGTCCAAGGTTTGTTATTAATAGATGTCTGCCACACAATACTTCTTAGAAATAGATTTGGAGCTGGAAGTTCACCGTGATGTAGCTATTAAAAAAAAAAAAAAAGCTGGTGAATCGCAGTTGCTTCCCTCTAAATAAAGAGTAACTAACCAAGGAACCATCTGTCGGTGTATGATTACCAACTTTCTTTTTGTCTTTCAAAACAGCCTGAGAAATCAAGGGAACTGGGAGTAAAGCGGAGAGAACACAGACGCTGCGGGCTCGCCGGCAGCCAGCCCCAGAGGATCAGATCCCATCCTTGCCTTTTTCTCTTGGTGCACTAATGTCATACTTCTGGTTTTCATCTGGTGTGCCTCTATATTTCATATACACAGTGAACACTAAAGAGGTTATTCTGCAGTGAGTGTGGCTAATTTTGGTACAGTTGAGACTTGCAAAGTAAAACTTTTTGGAGAGAGGAAAATCCTTAAGATCTCTCTCTCAGTTTGTGAAACCAACAGAATGATATTAATTCATTTTTCTCCTTTCTGTTGAATAGTAAAAAGCCCGGGATATCCTGGGAAAACATATTCTTAATGGTTTTTTTAAGGTTGAATGCCTTACTAGCAGTAAGAAAGACAAAGCAGTAAGATCTAAGGCCTCTTAGTCTGTAGAAAACGGCATAGGTTTTTATGCTGGAAAAATGAGGGATTTATTCCTTTTTTCGGTCAGATGAGTTCAGGGTCAATGTACAATTTCTCTTTTTGTTTCTATTCCAATGGCCACCTATTTTGGGGTGTTTTATTCCCCTAAACTCCATCTGACTCTGCTCAAACTCACTGCATCTGGCTCTTTGTTGCCGATGCCGCTTTGCAGTGTTTGTAGCCATGTACGAAACCCAGCACCCCACAAAATCCTTTGTGAAGGAAGAGTCATGGACACCAACAGATTTGCCAGTGAAAACTTGCTTACTTCCTAGCCAAAATTATATTTTCTATGTTATATTCTTACAAATCCCCCACCCCTCCCCATGACTCCATTCCTTGCCCTCCCATATCTCCTCCAGCCATTCTCATGCCCCAGGCTCCCCTCTCAGCTTCTTTCCCCACTGCATTTTCCTGTGTCCCCAGCCTTAATCCACTCTTCCCACCTCTGGCCCAGTGACTGAGAGCAGGTGGAGAGGCAGGTGATAATAGAAATATTTATGTCAGGAAGTGTGTTCTGATGGAGTTGTCATCCTAAAAAAAATAAATAATAATAAAAAAAAAATCCAATCCCAAAATATATGTACACAAAGAGGCATCTTTCCTTTGTGTGGCCACCAAAACATCGACTCCCTCTGTATAATCAATAGTAAAACCCTAGGTATATGAAATTAAACACAACTGAAGTTTCCATGATCAGGTACTTGATATATTTCTGAAGGAGGCTTACAATGGGAAGTCAGACAGTGATAGCTACCCCACAACTACACAAAGTAAAGCAACTGTTTACATGTACTCCTTAGAGGCTTACAATGGGAAGTCAGACAGTGATAGTTACCCCACAACTACACAAAGTAAAGCAGCTGTTTACATGTACTCCTTGTCCATTTGGTACATTAGCTTCTGACCCTTGTCAAGTGTAAGAGGTAATACTCCCACTGAAGTTTCTATTTTTTTACCTAATATACTGATTTACATGTTAGTGCTTTACCAGCATCCAGGTGCCAGTGAATATCCTATGGGCACAGAATTAAGCAAATAAAACACCATCCCATTGCATGCCTGGAAATTCTTTAAGATTCATTAAGCAGTCAGCAAATAAGACACATTTGTCTCTCATTAAAGAGTAAATTGGAAATACTGAAAGGAAACCTATGCATGGCAGTGATTTGTCATAGAGCGTATTAGCAGGAACAACCACAGTATGTTTAGCAGTTGGATATGAGTTAAAGCAGGAACTGGAGTGAGAGGAACTATTTTAAACCAGCTCTATTAATACTCTGAAAGTACATATAAAAGCATCAGCAGTTACAGCCATCTTTGACTCTTCCAAGAGGAAGTTGCCATTTGTTGCAGAGCCGCTGTTGCCTTAATTTGACACTCAATATGTGTTTTCCCCACAGTATTAGATATCTTGGACTCTATCCAGGACACATTTGGAAGAGAACTGATCCCTGTAGTTTCTACGCAACGATGAGATTTACTACTCAGGTCGACGTGTATGTTCGGTGAGTCAAATAAACATAAGGAACATTAATTAGGGCTGCTTGCTGAATTTAGACTGCATTCGCACAACCTGATACGGTAGCTGGTGGGGCCAGGCTGGTTCACCCAAGGTTGCACAGGGTGAGATAGGGAGCAATGAGGGCCTGGATCAGCTGCAGGCTGAAAAATAAACCAGCCCTGCTGATCTCCTACCCAGGCTCCAGGCTGACTTCGGGAAACTCCTTGGAGTTTGCCTGAATTTAAAGAATTAAGGCATAAAAAAAACCCCACCCAAACAACCTTTCATGGATAAAGAAAGGTTTGAGATAATTTAGGGACATGTCAGCAGGAGAGCGCTTCTGTGATGTTATAACTGATGCTTTGGCACACCACACTAGTCAAACAAATGTTAAAAATGCATCTTTAAAATATTTTTAAATAAGACGTTAATCTAGGAACTTTAGGAGAGGGGTCCATGGTTTCTGTTCTCAGCCCTTTGTTAACTGTGGTCTCTAATGAAGGAGGTGACACTCTCTAGAGCTGTTTGCCTCCAGGTGCACTGAAATAAAACACCCTGCGCTGCTGGTTCAGAAATCACAACAGCTTTCCCTTCCCTCAGCTTCTGAATGCCAAGTTCTTGCAACCTGAGAGACGAAGGGTTTTAAGGAGGTACGTGCTGGGATTAAGGTACTTCCCATAAAACATGCCTGGCCAGCAGAGCCAGCATGTATTAATGCAATTGCAAGCATTTTGCAAAGTATTTGACAACTTGTGCAAAGGATAAAATCTTCCTGGTGAGGTTGAGTCAAAACTTAGCAGAATCACTCTTGTTTTCCCCAGACCCAGACTAGACAGAGGAAGTCTTTGGTGTCTTACCTGGAAGGTTGCAATCAGCTCTCCTTGGTGTCCTACCTGCGCTGGGGCTGTGATCAGATCTTCGTCTGCATATTTTTATTTAATTGTTTCCATACCAGTGGTTCCTAGTGCCACCTCTGGTGAGGTTACACAAAGCGGGGCCAGAGCCCATCATCACTCAGGCATTTCAGTTCGCTGCTAGATACAGAAGAGCGCTGTGGGGACTTTAGTGCAGGAGCTGCGTGGCTGAGCATCATGGAGGCAAAAGGTAAGGTTGCAGCCCTCTCATGTATTCAGGAAATCAAACATTGGTGAACCTCTCTTGTTCAGACATTCCCCTTGCGTAATTCACACTGCGACAGAACTAAATCTCCCAGGATTTCCATTCAAGTTACCCTTACTATGGGGCAGTGATAACTGCTGCTTTTTTACATCAGGTGTTTTTGCCAGAGTAGATATATGTTTCAAAGGTATAAACATTTTTAAGAGCTTTATAGTTGCTGGTGTCATATTAATTCGCTGCAGAGTCTCCAAAGGTGGTTTCAGGAAGCATCAATCCCTGTGTGCAGCAGGGAGGAGGAGCGGAGCAAGGCAGACCTGCATCCTTTTAACTTTGCCACAGTGGATGTGCACAAGCAGGTGCTCATCCCTGCTGCAGAAGGCAACCAATAAGTCTCTAGCTGACACTAAGGTCTCCAGCAGACTTGAAAACTGAAGGCAGATTACTGTGGCCTTCCTTCACTAATGGGGGACAAAGACATTTCTGTAGGGCCCTGTTCCCCCCTCTTTGGATGCTCCCTTGTCATTTGCTGGTGGAAATGAGGCATAGAATTGAGGCTCACTATTGCTGTCTCAACATGTCAGTGACGTGGAATGCAGATTTCATCTGGCATATCCCTGATATGGCCCAGATATGGGGCATATCCCCTGTCTATGGGTGCTGGAAGGATTTGGAGTAACTTAGGTGCTGTGTGGTTGATAAAGACTTGTGTCTGAGTGAGGTCTCATATCTTGGCAGGTTTGCTTAGCATGGCTGGAGGTGAGGAGCTGCAGCTCTGCTCAGGAGCACTAAGTGTATGAGCCAGGCTACAACGCTTATGGTAGAAAATCGACCTCTACCCACTGCAGATAGCCAGAGGGTAGGATAAGGATAGAAGAGTCCCAGAAGAATAATTTTAAAAGGGAGAATGAGGTCACATTACTGAGGATGAGATCAAGGAATAAAATAAGCATGTAGGGCAGAAAGGTTGCTGTGCTAAATGAATTACAACCACTGAGGAGTGTTAGGAAACAAGGAGAAAGGTGCTATAAATACAGTGAAGTAAGAGAAAGACAGCAGCAGGCAGAAGGCCATTACCTAATGAGGAACAGGAGAGGTACAGATGACCTAGAGAAGGCCGACACATTTAATGCTTTTTGCCTTCAATTTTTTCCAACAACAAAAAAATCACTTCACTGTGATATAAGGATGGCAAGACACAAAATAGAAGAGGAGAAGAAGAGACAAACTTAAATTGAACGTATTTACCAGAGGGTACAAAGGAAAGCAGGCAGCTTTTGCATGCAGATATAGTCTCTGTCTGCAAAGAAGAGAGAAAGGTGGACCTGGAGTTGCATAAAGCAGTCACTCCAACACTTACCAGGAAAGGCATTGGAATAAAAAAGTAACCAAACTGTAGATATCTAGAGATCAATGAGGTGATAAGAAACAGTCAGCTGCATTTTCTGAGAAGCAAATACTGTCCAACCAAACTTGCATTTCTCTGTAAAAGAGTGGGTGTCTCAGAGAGGCAGACAGCACAGCCACACATCTCGATGTGTACAGATTTGGGTGCAGTAAGGCTTTTGGTGCAATGCCATCCTTGAGAAATGCTTGGCTGGATGGGAAATGAGGGCCACCCAATCCAATGACTCTGACACAGCTTCTCATCTGGCTTTGGGTAAATACAACAACCATTTTCCTCTTTGTTGGAAAAGCGGAATACTTGGCATACCATATTACATCAGGGAGCAATGAGGTTTTGTCTGCTTTGACTGTAAACTATTTCGGTCTGTTATGTGTCTGCAAACAGGACTGACCATTACTGGATTGACAGGTGCCCCGAAGTACAACTGATAGGGATGGGTGTCTCCAGGTGCAATGTAATGGATGCACTCACATGAAGGACCTTCTTGTGGGGTGCTTCCAGTCTGCTACTGTGAGCTGAATGAGAAAGCAGAGAAGGACACCTCAATTAGATTTATCTTGCTTTTATGCATGGTAGGTGTTTCAAAACACTGAAAAAGCAGAAGTCTGAAAGGCATGGAAGACTTGGTGGCAGGGATCTTGCTGGCAAGTTGGGGTGAGAAGAAACAAGGGAGAGGGAGACCTGTCAGGGCCTTTGAAAACAAAGGAAAAGGAGATGGTTTTTAGGATTCTCATTTCCTAGTACTTCTCCCATCAGTACCTACTAATCCTGCCACCAGCCTTCTACTTGCAGGTTAAAAAAAGTTCAAAACTTTCTCAGATTTTCATTCCAAGAGCAGAGTGTTGTTCAGGGGTTATGCAACAGGAGATGCATGCCACAGAAAGGCAAGAATCTGCACATTCAATCCTGCACAGGATTAACGTGACATGCTGTGCACGTGACAGCGTATATGAGTTTCATGTGTTGCAAAAGCTTTGGTGTACTGATCAGAACCTGATGTATTCAGCTTATGGGCTGGTGTTACTCTTCTATTTATATGGTCTAAGAAAAGGAGAAGAGAGAGGCAACCCTTCAGGGGCAGTGACCCTTTCTTTATTCAAACCTGAACAGAAGGAGGGTCTTTACTTCCAAGAACTCATTTTTTCTTTCTTCTTGCCACACAATGAGGGCTCAGAAAGAAGGGGTCCTTGGAGCTAACAAGGTTGATCATCAAGGAAACCTCTGTGCTTTCTGAATCCTGGGGCTGTGGAAAAGATTTAGTGCTTCACTGAACCAACCTTTGGAAGCAGAAGTTATGAAAGCCCAATTTAAAAGCTGATTTTAAAACTGGCTCCACACAGACATTTTCTGCTCTTCCATGAAACCACACAGCATGGACCTCTGTATGCATTAATGTCCCGAAGAGCCAAATAATGCCCAATATTTCCCATATGATTGCAGCAGATGCCTTCAGCAGTCAACAGTGGGCCCAAGGTTAATGTTTAGCATTGAGGCGGGGGGAGAAATACAATGGCACTAAATTATGGCCATTATAATGGTAGGTTAAAACCAGTGTTGCTACAGAGAGATCCTGCTGGGAATTCTCCTCTTGGGGCGTGTTAAGTAGAGCAGCCTGCTGGAAGGACAGCATGAAGAAATAGAAGTAACTGCACACAGGGGGACAGTATGTGCTTCAGAGGAAAGTGCAGTGCAAGTGTAGCTGGGCTTTGAATAATACTGGGTTTTATGCCCATTTGTTTTTCACACATGTAACATGATGGTGACAGCAAGGAAAAAGGCTGCTGGGAGATCTGCCGGTCCCTGCTTGAGATTTCTAGGTAAAGATAGCCATCCTGTGGCACTGACTTGGTTCATACTGTCCCGAAAAACACATAAAAGCATTCAGAAATAAATTTAAGTGCTCACATGACACTGTGTTTAGCCATCAAATTCAGTTCTTTTTATGGACCTTTCTGAACACAGTGTCTGCCTTAATGATGCTCTTCAATGTGTCTACCAAAAGAGTAGCTCCAGCGTGGCAGAGTTATCTGCTTGGGCACTGGTGGAAATGCTACCAGGAGCCAAAATAAACTAGCTTAGGAGGACTGTAGTTGAGAACGGCTTTAAATAAGTTTTCTTGATTTTATGTTTCCAGTCTAATTTCTTGCTGTCCAGGTGCACCACTGCTGTTCGAACTGCATAGTCGGGTGCTTTGTGTATCTGAAGATAGCAGCCTGATAATCTGCTACCCTGTGCTTAGCTATAGGAGTGCAAATCATAAAGGAAGGCCCATGGCCTCTGTCTTGAGCAATGGTGCTGGCAAATGCGAGAGACAGGGAGTGCAAAATGTGTGATGTAGTTGCTGATGTTGTTGCAAACCCAGAAAATATGTCACTGACATCTCTGGAGAGTCAACACCATAAAATTGGTGTGAGAAGAGAATAAGTTCTGTCAGGCTTGCTAGTTGTATATATTTGTTAGTTTTAATTTTCGAATTCTCCTGTTGGTCCCTCTGGAAGAAACGAGGTGAAGTTGGCTGACATCACGCTATTGCAGTGTCCATCCTCACTGGCAACGGGCAATACACCACAAGCACAGCTACACTGGGATGCCAAGTATGTGCCAAACTGTACCAAAATGATGTAGCATTGGGATTAGTACACCAGGGAGGTTCCCAGGACACTATGCACTCTCTGGTGTGAGCCATGCTTGGAGGTAGCCCACTGTCCCAGGGTTGGTGTACCCCAGATACTCTCTTCCTCTTCTGCTGGGCTGTAATTCACAAGTCTTATTTCCCTCCTTCCATTCAGCATCTCTAACTCAGTCCCATGGAGAGAAAGGATAGAGCTGACCTCAGGTAGGAGCCATCTCCACACTGATACCCAGTGACCACTGACCCCAAAGGCCAAGAGCAGGAGCCGAGTTTCACATCCTTTTGGGCCCTTTTAACAACCACAGCTCCTCCTGCTGCTGCTCACATAGAGATGAAGCAAAGCAGGGGGTCTTCAGGGGTCATCAGTGCTGTGTGTAGATAGATACTAATGACATTAGATGGGCACTGAGTAGCAGATTTGGTGGAGGCTGCAATAATACACATCTCCTTAGAAAGGTCAGTGGTACATGGGGCTTGACCCCACATACCTCGTGCATCCCTGACCCCCACTGAAGTCAATCAGACCTATTCTGTGGCACCATTAACTTAAAAGATTTATGTGCTTCGGGCAGTGGGAGGACAACTTGATTTCATCTCCAGCATAGTTTTTCGCTTTCCTACCCACACTCACGTTAATGATAACAGACGTGAATTCAGCTCAAGTAGCCAGGGAAACAACACAAGTCGGACTCTGTTCCCAAGCAGATGTGAACCACTGACTTATTATTTAACTAAGTTGTTGACAACTAATGGTCTAATTGGGGGAGCAATTGATTTTGTATGACATTTTAAAACTGCAAACTCAGCTCAACAATTTATAACTCCAGTGGGGTTTTATTGCTTTGGCGGAGTTAAGCAGAGTGATTGATCATAAACTTGCATTGGTTTCTTGTTACCGCGAGCCATGTTTAATGCTTTGTATTGATCGATAATTTTCTGAAAAGATAAGCTTTCTTTAAAAAAAAAAAATAAATCTTCTACAACCCTGGATGTTATAAAGAACAGAGTTCTGCAGCGTGCACATGTAGTTTTGCTTCAGGAAATGCTGTTTCTCATCACACCTGGCCTATTTTTGGATAATGCTAAGTTGTTATGCAGTTTATTGAGCTGAGCATGCTTCATTCCTCCTGCAGCAGGAACAGGAGGTGTTTAGGACTGGCTGAGCACCAGCCTGCACTTTTAATCCATGAATTATTTGGAGACAGTTGAATCTGCCTGAAAGACATGAAACAAGGGTGTGAGCGTGAGAACTGACTGTCATGTGAGAGGTGCAGCGAGAGGCATCCCAAGGCAGCCTGCAGTTTAAATCCCCCTTTCCTGAACCTAGACTCATGCAAAGGCAACCTGTCTTCCAGTTGACTTCCAATTAAGCCTATTATTTTAGAAAAAGTGGGATCTTTAACACCACTAAGAAGAACTAAAGGAGAAATCCTCTTTATGGTGAAAGGCAAGTGACACAACTATGCTGCCTGAGCTCTTTCCGTCCACAAAATAAGGACAATAACACGTGTCTGCTTCAACATGTTGTAAGGATTAATGGATTAAACAGGTATGATCCTGCATGAATTGATGGTTGCCAGTTGCCAACTATGTTGAACATGGCAACTTTACATCTTGGTAAATATCCATTCATTAATTCTTATTAGTGAGGTTCTTCTAAGTATCTCCCAGGATTCATCCCACAGTTCTTGTGACTGGCCACATAAAAGGAACTAGGACAAATGTAGTCCACACTTTTTGTCTTGTGAAAACAATCGGCACTTCAAATTTTTGGTTGTGTGAATCATCTTCACTGCCTTACTACCACCTGTAAAGTCTCTGGCAAAGGACATTGCTGTGTCCCCTGTTTGGGAACATCTCCCGGGGAGTTGGCTGGGTCCTTCCTTAGAGCCCAGAACAGCCTGTGTTAATCCCAGCAGGATGCAGGCAGGGAAGAAGGGTAGGTGGATCATCACGAGGCAACGAGGTTGTGGGTCGTGCACACACACCGTGAGACTTTGCACCCTGAAACCTAAAGAAACAACACAAGGAAAACCAAAGTGGATTGTGAATGAACCAACTCGAAGCCAGTTGTGGTGAGTGAAGAAATGCTGTGAAATCTGTGCCTCTCTGCAATGCCTTTCCTGGCTAATCCTGTTCCAGCAGTGACTCCAAAAAGCTTATTTCCTGGAAGCTTTAGCTTATGTTGCAATCAGCTCCAGTGTCTGCTACAGAGTCCGAGTCAAGAGCATGCACACCTAGCAGAGCAAAGGATTATCCAGAGACACACCAAAGATTCACTGCAACACTGAACTATATCAGGCAGCAAATAAAAGGGCAACTATTTTAGGGTGACTTGTATAACTTTTCCAAGCTTTGGTTTATTTTAATTTTAAAGTGCTTGGCTTCTTTAAGGCAGGATGTTTTGGATTAACAATTATACAATTCAAGTGCAAAAGAAAAGGGTCTGCTAAAGAAAGTGAGGGCTTTGCTTTGAAGCTCATTGGAAAAAGAGCCAAGTCTATAGGATCTAAGGATATAGTTCTGTGAAACCAGTTTAGTGTGGAGAGCTCATGAGAAGAAACAATAAAATCAATGAGGCTTTACAGAGATCTTGGCAAATCTTGTATTATCTTGTTTTAAAATGCACTTTTCTGGGAAAAAGAAAGAACAGCTACATAATGCCGGGTCCTTCTTCTATTTTGGATATGAAGTGTAATCCTAGTCATCCTTATGTTCAGAAAGATAGAGGAGAACTGGCACACAGAAAGACAAAAAGGACACACAAGAATGGCACAACTTTCATGCATAGGCTGAGACCCTTAGGAGCTTAGAAGTCAGGTGGCTGAAAACAGTTCAGTGAAGACACATAAAATCCTGAGCAGCGCACAGAAGGTGAATACAACCCAAAAAGTCAAGGGCACACAGTCAAACTATCAACTTTAGAAATAAATTAAGCCCAAAGCACTGATTTTTCACCCAGTGAAATTGTGGAAATCATCTCTAGGCATGATGTGGAGGCCAAAGTTATAAATGAGTTCAAAAAGTCATTTTCAAGGAGGAAGAGACCATGAACAGTTGTTAAATGCAATGTTCTTCCAGCTTGGTAAATCCATGGATGACAGCACTTTGGAAGGGTACATCATGGAAATACTTGACCTGTATGTGTCATGTTTACTTTCCCTAAGGCACTGATACTGGTGTGGATAGGACTAGGTGGGGCATCGCCCTGGCTTGGGGCGGCCTCTTTTGATTTTATTCAACATTTTTCCTTAGAAATGTCTGTGTAGAATGAGAAATGAATGATTGTTATGTATTTTAATCTAAAAATGTTATGTCCTAATATGAAGTTTTACCTACCTTAGACCAGCTTCTGCTTTACCCAGACATTCAGGCCTGATTGCACAACTTTAGCAGAAGCAGAGCTCCTGTAACTCATTAGCAGTGCCCTTCTTGCCTTCTAAAAAGACACGCAAAATTAAGATCCCTTTTCCAGTGTACCCTCCAGAAATATGAGCAATTTCTTCTTTGCAATAACTAAAAGTGATTGTCAGTGCATCACTGAGCTATGACCTAGAGTTATCTGAGGGGAGTTCAGATACGCTGCTCCATTTCACCACTTTCTCCTTGGGTTTTTAGGTCAGACAGCCCAACTCTGAACAAATGCCTACCTCTTTTCCTGAAGATTTGAAACCTTTAATGAGTAGGCCAGATCTTCATCTTGCGCAACTGGCAGAGGTCCACTGCCTGCAGGAAAGCTACAGTGCTTTATAAAGTATTTCCAAGTACCTACAGTCATGACTCTTTGCATCCACCTCAGCCATTTCCTGGAGTTCCTGTGTGCAAATGTAGCCAACATCTGTTGCAAAAGGGATATTAAAAAGCTTTGGGTTAACATATTTACCAATGAAAACCTGCTTTTGCATGGCGGAAGCAGGTATCCTTCAAAATTATTTTCTTCTTCTGCCAGTTATCTTAAATCTCTGGGGTGAGAAATGGTTTTTCTTCAGCTGTTTCAGATGTTTGCTCTCTGACCTTGTGAAGTTGCACTTCTTCTTTATCTTTCCCAGTGTTATATTCTCCTGGAGCTGGTTCTGATGTCTGAGGCACTTGCAAAGCTTTTTTATTTCTTCTTACCTTTACTGACAAAGTCTAGATAGAGAGTTGAAACCAAGCCTCTTTGAAGCTAAGGATTTAGCTAGGTTCAAGTAGGAATTGGACATCTTGTGTTGATAGCAGTGCAGAGAGAACTGTAACTCTAAAGCTGACAAAACTAGAGTCTTGGAAATATTATCAGACCTCATTCTTCAGGGTTTAAGTATAAAGATTTGAGATGAAATTGTCCTGGCAGGGAGATTATCCCACAGCTGCATGAGTTTTCTCGAAAGCATCTGATGCTGGCTTACATGTTAAAAAACATCTTGTGTGGATGTACATGAGGTCTGATCCAGCCTGTCCCTGTTGACTACTGCCCGATTCACTATTTTAAGTTTCTCTGTAGGAGCTTGTGGAAAATCACTGTGGGACTGTCTTATAATCTGAGACAGACCTCTCTTTTTAAGGAATTGCTTCAAGATTTTGTAGTTGGGATTTTATCTTTTTTCCCTCATCGTTTAGGACACCAGGCAATTTATTATGGTGTGATCTCAGTAAAAACCCTTTCCTACCTGGGGCCATAATAGAGCTTGCTCATCTTTTGTAAAAGCCAGTACAAACTGATCTGAGATAGTTAAAACTGAGATCCAAACACAAGATACTGCTGGCCTGACATGTATAGAATAAATGACAATGTGAAAGAAAGATCAAACAATATTTTTTCAAGTTAGGAAAACTCTCTTATATCCTGTTCTGCCTTAAAGGTGCTTACCATTATTTTCTCACATTTCAGATGAAATTATGGTTAACAGGTGGTGCTGCAGATTTGGCAGAACAGCTCAGCCAGCCAGCCAGCCATCGGGAATGGTCTAGGCAAATGGATCATCTCATTTCTGCCCACGGGACTTTCAGTCCTTGGAAAAACTGGGGACATTGCTTCCATGGAAAGCAATGTCAAATAGAGGTACATTCCTTAAAGATATTTATTTATACATTTTATAAAAAGTTAATAAAGAAAGAGGTGTCATGGTGAAGGCAGTGGGTGTCAGTGACTTGTATTTCTGATATTTTAATGAATTTGCCTGGTAATCCCCATGTAGTTCAGTCTAAATTCCTGTGTTTTACCTCCCCAGTTGTTGTGTGAGTGACCCCGTTGAAGTTGCAGATCTTCTGACTGTGTATGGAGGTATTTGTGGTGTAAAGGACTTCCTGCCAAGGCATCTAGCACATGCTAAAATGGTTGTTTGGGACTTTTCTTAATAACAGATTCTCTGCTTCCTTACTGAAGCACTGAAATTGTTAACAGTAATTCAGAGACTACCATATTATGGGGAAAATTCACTGGCCAGGGACAGAAAGGGGGGAAGATAGGGACAAACACACATCTAAAAGCTCATAAAATGAGCTACCTTTACAGGGTTTCCCTTTCCACTGTACTGTAGCTGCTTTCCTGCTTTAGGAGCATGAAGTGTTAGTTTCCCATTTGCAAAAATCTTCGCTACGGCTTGATTTCACAACACGCTTTGCTCAGTTTTGCCTTATACTTTTCCTACCCTAGTAATAGAAGTTGCTGTAAGTTTTATTTGATTGTAGTTGCATGTTTAGGGACTCAACCTGCACTGGGAAAACCTTGGTACCCAACAGGCAGCTCTGCCAGTGCCCGCGATTGGGCTGTGAGCACCATGGTGGCTCCATCGTGTGCTGGAACTGTGTTGGAGAAGCAGCAGCTCTGCCTTATACAGGTACAGTGATGTTTTTTTAGTTTTGACACGAAATGGCAATGAAAAGGTGTACTTAAAGCCAAAGGTTTCAGGAGGTCATGGGTGTCCCAGGGTAAATCGTGTTTCTGCCACCACAGATGACCTCCTTTTCCAGGAATGAGCATTTACTAATGAAAATAATTTATCTGAGATAAATGCTCTAGAGAGAGCATTTCTCCCCCTATCTTCTCTAAAAACTTACAGAGATATTATTTTTTTTAATGTAGGTAAGGATTCATATTTATATGGCCATCACCACCAAGTCATTTGCATTTTGGACTATGTAAAGGCCTCATTCATCTTTGACTTGAAAAGTCTGTCTGCTTTGATTAACTGAATTTTGCCCAGGCAGAGATTTTTGGTCCTGAAAGACTTGGCCTAAAATTCCCCAGTGTTGTGCCTATTTTCTACCCACTCATACCTTACTCCTCACTAGTCTTTGCCTTTATAACAATTATCTATTTTAGCCACAGGGTCTTTGCACTGAATCCTTGCCAGCCCTCTCTACTCGGCATTAACAGCTTGCTTCTGCAGACTCCTAAAAAGTTTCCTGCTCAGGGCTGGCGTAAGGCAAAGCCTCTCCAGGCTCGTGCCCAAGGCCACCACTCCAGCACTTACACGGCCGCATCATCATTCAGCTCTCATTTATTAGGAAAAACAAGTGTCTCTCTCTTATGTCTGTAAAGAAAGGCTTAAAATTTAATCAATTAATTTACTGTCATTACATCTTGATCTGTTCTTTCATCTTTAGGGATAGGCTTGGTCACAGAGCCATGAGGTTTAGCATCCTTTCTGGGACATTGCAGGGCATGAGGACCAAAGACAGTTCACGACTAGTTATGTCTGACTGCTGTGTCCCCTGTCCTGTGCCACTCTCTCCCTTTCTAGCATAACCCCCTCTTTCCTGAGCTCTACTTTAGCGTCTCCACCCACTTTCTTTTATCTGAAACACGGACCCTTACGAGGCTTCTCAGGACAATTTCCATGGGAAATATTTGCCTCACAATGGAATCCTTTCCCATAGTTTTGGGAGCAGAGGGCCAATTTTTTTCTCATAAACTGGACTATGCACCATTGTGCGTACTGTAAACCTCTGTCAGAGGCCTGAAGAAGGACTGGTTGCCTCCAGCTAACAATACCACTGGGCTAATTGGTAGAAATAATTATCCCAAACGCTGGAAAAACTCAATTAGAAGAAAAACACATTAAAACATTTTTCCCAGATACCTTATCTTCATTATAAGAGACCACCCATGTGAGTTCAGTACTCCCAGTGCTATACAGAGGTGTTATTATTTTTAAAAAGGAGGAAATTTCAGGCAGAGTAGGGAAGAAGGCTAGAGGAGTCTTTGGGAGAGACACAAATCACTCTGTCATTCTGCACTGAAGAGACAGTGTTAGAGGAGTAACAAGCCATTAGTGAAAGCCAAGTGCCCAGACTTCATTTTTTTTAATAATGTGTGGTCCAAAGCCATTGTATTAAATGTAAATGGAGAGGGAAATTATATTCCATATACTCCCCACTGTATTGTAGTCGCGCAGACAGCTGGTTGCAGCACACACAGCCTGAACCACCTCTTCGGCGGTACATGCCATCCTCACTGAGGTCAGTATTATTTCTTGTCCTGACAAGGATTCTCTGCTCAAAAGACTTCAATTTTTTTTGTCTGCTTCAAGCAACAGCGGGGGGTATGAGCAGGGCATTTTTCTCAAGTGATGAAGTCTGTTTCCCACGGCTGTGGGAAGGAAGATGGAGTGAGAGGGAGCGGGAGGCAGGAGCAGACAGAAGAGTGGAATATATGGATTGATCGGAACTTTGGCAGGAAAATTTGGGTGAAGGCACTGAAAGTGGGTTTAAACCAGATATGTCGTTTGAGAGCCAGGAGGAAACTTCCTCTGCAACAGGTCTGCAGTCAGCAGAGAGTTTACTCTGGCCTGTGCCTGAGATACAGATGGGGAGTTGTATCATCAGTTTTCCTAAACTTGCATGCCCATGTGGAATCAATGTTGAAAACCTGCCTCATCCTCCTTTTGTTGGGGCAGCAGCATCCGCAGCTCTGGCTGCTCTGTGAATATTACCAGAAGAGAGATTTAGGAGCCTTGATGTGCACGGTGTGAGCTAGACAAGAGGCCAGGCTGCTGCCTGCCCTAACCACTCACCACTGTTAATCATTCATATCATTGTTGTGCCTGGAGGCCCTGGCTGGGATCAGGGCTCCCACTGTGCCCTCTTATCTGCAAAGCTGCAGCCAGATGAAATCCCTGTCCGAATGGTTAACCAGCCCAGACAGTCCAGGCGTGGGAGAAAACAAAAAGTTATTCCCTCTTTAAGAGAGGACATTTGTGGCACAGGGGTTTTGCTGATATCAGGAGGGACTGATGCAGCTGAGAGGAACATCCAGATCACGGTGTTTGGTTAGTAGGACACCCTGACTTTGTACATTGGGCTGGTCTTGGTGAGATGGCTGCATCTCTGCATCCTGCATAGTTATACTTGGCAGCAGAATCACTTGGAGACATTACTGGTTCTTAGACTCCAGGGGCTGTGAGGATGCTCTGCTCTTCAAGTCCACCTTGACTTCAGCAAGGCTTTTGACACTATCTCCCATGGCATCCTCACAGCCAAACTTTTTCTGTGGATTGGATGGTTGGATAGTGAGGTGGGTTGGGAATAGGGTGAAGGGCAGAACTCAGAGAGTTGTGGTCAGTGGGGCAGATGGAAAATGACCTGGGGTACCTGGTGGGCAGCAGCTGACCATGAGCCAGCAACGTGCCCTTGCGGCCAAGAAGGCCAATGGCATCCTGGGGTGTATTAAGAAGAGCGTGGCCAAGGGAGGTTATCCTCCCCCTCTACTCTGTCCAGCGACAGGACAAGGGTCAGTGGTCACAAACTGGAACACAGGAGGTTCAACTTAAACATAAGGAGAAACTTCTTTACCGTAAGGGTGGCAAAGCACTGGCCCAGGCTGCCCAGAGAGGTTGTGGAATCTCCTTCTCTGCAGACATTCAAAACCCACCTGGACATTTTCCTGTGTGATCTTCTCTGGGTGATTCTACTCTAGCAGGGGCTTGGACTGGATGATCTTCAGAGATCCCTGCCAACCCTGACCAGTCTGTGATCCTGTGATTCTGTCCTTCCAGGAGCCTGCTTGCTGCCAAACTCCAGGTTCTGACCTCCAGGAGAGGAAGCATCCATGCTTAGTCCTTAGTGGGTAAGGTCTGACCGGTCCTCCTTGTTCTCAGGGGTCAGCAAAGTTTCTTGTCAGTGAAATGCTCCTGTTTTTCTTCTCTTCATGCAATTTTCAGCCTCAAAGTGCATCTTGCCTATGAGAGGACCAGTCAAACCTCTGGTCAAAAGCCCTGTAGGATAAGGTTGTGATCATATAATCAGGAATTTGTGCATAGCTGGAAGTGAAAGAGGTTGCAAAAAGGGTTTGGAGTTTTTGTTTGAGGTACAAGTGGGAATTTTAAGAGAAAACATTAATTTCTCCTGCTTAAATTTGATCTGGATCCACATTTTGGAACACCATGTTTGCAGATAGTGTGGCTGTAGTCATGTAATTGCTTCGCTCTGTGACCAGTAATGATATATTGCTGTTGCGGTAAAGAACAGAGGTGTTGAAAGACATTTTAAAGCTTAGAAATGGGGAAATTCTTCCCCTTTTCCTCTGCATATATATGCCATAATGTGAGCAAATATGGCAAAGTGCAACTATGTGGCACATGTTGAAACTGAAATCTGCTAGGTCTTCTCCTCTGGGACTGAGTTTGACAAGGCCTTACTATTTCAGGAGTGCTAAAATGCAACAGTAATATACTGCTGAGTTTCATCCAAACCCGGTTTCATTATATGATCTACTTTCATCTACTGCCTATGCCTCTTCCCATCCGAATATGGACAGAATAAACAAAGCAAACCCACAAACTTTGCTGCCTTGCTCAAAGCACACAGCAACTATCCAGTACACTCATGGAAAAATTAAGATATCTCACCTCTGTATAGGAATTTTTATCTAGAGTTCTCAGCTTGCTTTGTAAAGGAGAGAAGAGCTATAGCTCTGTTTTACTGGTGAGGCAGTATGATTAATAAGGAATAAACCCAAATTCTTTGGAAGTATTAATCTTGACTCCAGGATGGGAAGATGTAAGTGGCTGTAGAGAGAATGTAAAGATATAATAATGTATTCAAATATGTCCAGTGCTGGGAATCTCTAATAGTCGTGGCCCAGCCTCTCACTGTGTGGAGATGCTGCAATTTCACCTTTCCCAGCTCTGGGGAGAAAAGTGCTTGTTCACCCAGACACTGGGAATTTTGTTTGAGCAAGGCTGGTAAGAATGCTGACAGGGTTCAGCAATGTCCCCAGCCTGCTGAATTCAGAAGGGGTTCTTCTAATGGGATCAGGTCTTAGCTGTAAAAAAACTCCTAGGTTATGTTGAAGAGCATTGTCAAAAAACTCCCACTTTAGGGATTTCTAGGCGCCCTTCTTTCGTGACCCTTCTGAAGGACAGCTTTCCTGAGACCCAGGTGGAGAGCAGACAGCTGAGCTGGGGGCTTTACAGCAAAAGGACAAATATGTCCACAAACAAGTTCTAATAGGGGCTGACGAGTAGTACAAATAAATAGGATGCAACTAACAGTGATATTATGCAGACAGGCATTGTAGCCATTTTAGCTGGATGAGCTCATGCAGTACCATGAAACAAAGTTTTATAATTGCCTGGGGGACATAGTGGATGCCTTTAAGGGGCAAATGATATTAATGATGTTATTCAAAAAGATTAATGCCATCGTATCAAAGACTCCCCCATGGCTCCAAAGAGCACATCTATTAATGAACTTACTTATGATTAAAACATGCTGAGCGAAACAATAGTTAATTGAGCAATGGAAAAAAATACAAAGGAAGATTTTATCTTATATGAAAGCAGATTTATACAATTTAGCCTGTGACTAAAATTGTCTTTGAGGTGCGTAGGATCATGTTTGCAATCAGAGAATGCCATCGCCTGTTGGACAGGACACAGGAACTGGCCACTGTGGGCTTCTTGCCATCCCAAATTAACTGCCGCACATCTGGCATGGAAGAGCTTCAGCACTTTCCTCCATTTTACTGTTGCAATGCCTGCACCATCCCATCTGCTTGGACAGGGCCACAGAGGGCTACTGAAGCAAAAGGTTTGAGACAAAGTGTATGAATATCAAAAGTCTGCAGTTTTGGGTAACACCCACAGAGTGAAATCTAGGGAGTGGTTAACTGAAGTCAAGTCAGGGTGGTGCAGGGCATTTGCTGAGCATGATAACAGCTTGTATGCCCTGTTCCTGCTCCATGGGAGGAGGCAGGGAGCATTGGCCATGCCAAAAAGGATCTCTGCAGACCCCAGCTGGAGGGACCATGGACTTTGGTCTTGCAGAGGGACCTGCCATAGAGTTGCCAAGAGGTACCCAAGGTGGGGAAAGGGACCTTTCAGGCAGTTGCAGCTGTGATGTTGTATGACCTGAGTTTATGCAACCTGCTTTTCTAGGCAAGACCTTTTTCTGGGATCTTTCAACTGTTTTTATGAATAACAGCCTGGCAAGATCTCCACATCAACAAGCTACCTCAAGAAGTAGTTGAAGATTTTACTGAAATGACCTGAAATCTTCAGACCTGTCCTAACCTGCAGCTTCTCAAGTGGTTTCTATTATTTCATGAGCCATGTAGCTGTACTGAAAAATTTTCTTTCACTTTCTCAGGCTTCATTCCCAAAAGTCATCAGAGACACCTTGATCAAAGCACAGCACTGGCCCTCTGGTCTCTGGGAACTTGCTGCCAGAGCATTCTGCCCTCTGCCTTGCCCAGCCCCAGGACCAGAGGTGGGATGTCCACATCTCAGAGTGTCTGTCTCTGCAAGGAGAGTGATGTTTCTTGGGAGCGGAGCAGGGATGCTGGTCCCTAAACCTCTTACTATTCCTGGCCATCTGCTGTGCTCTCAGATGGTCACTGCTTCTTTATGCCCTCAGCTGGATTAAACCTCTGCCCACATCTCAGCTGCTTTGGTGCAAACTCCTCTCCCTTCACTCAAGCACTCGGGACTTGTGGGCCAGCAAAATACACCCTGTTCTTTATAACCAAATGGCTCTGGTTAATTTTCTATCTCACATCCTCTGTTCCCTTATGGGCCACACTGTTCATGGCTTTTCCTTTAAGAAAGATCCCCTCACATGCACTTCTCCCTCTATCCATCCTCTGTACGTGTCAAACTCTGCATGCACTCGGTGTGCTTTGCCGAGCCCTGCCTTGGCACCGCGGTGGGGCTCCTCGCTTTGGGGCAGCCGCTGTGATCTCACCCTGGACACAGGCATTTTCCTCCTGCTGGAAAAAGAACATTCAGGCTATTAGCAGAGAGGAAGCTCACAGTGTCATGTAAGTTTATATCAAACAATTGTTGTACCAAAGGAGCTGGAAAAACAACTTTTTTAAGCACTGCTGTATCATTTCCCATTTTTTTAAACAAAGGCTCAAATATTTCAGCTATTAAAAAGTGGACAATGTATTAACGCTTTATGTTGCTTACATGCAAACAAAAAAATAACTGGAGGTTTAAGCCCAGAATGCCATATCACTAATCCTTCATGCTGGATCCTTATCTTAAAGTTGTGATTCAAAATAAGCTCTAATGAAAATTATGCACCAGCCAAGGCAGGAAATACAATACTTGCCCTACCCTTTCTATCTTGTTCCCCGTGATTACAGACCTATTGAGTGTGCCATAAGGAAACACACAATAGAATGAGATCAAATAATAAATGGAAGCAATACATCAGCCATATACTCATTTAGCCCAAAAACAACTTTCACCTCCAATTTCAGTCCGTAAGACCACAAACAGAACAGCACGTACGGGTAAAGGAAAAAATGTCAGTTGGTTTTGCTGGTGATCACATAGCAGAGTTTCCCAAAGGAAACCTAAAGCTGAAAAGTTGTGTGGATTCAAATTATGCATCATAATGTTGACTTGTATTTAGACATTTATTTCAGAAGATAGGTATTTAGTTGATCTCTGTGAACTTTTTTTAATTAGAGAGGTGAAAAGCTGTGGTACCCTGAACCGAATGTGTTTTTTTGTCTCTGGGGACACTTTAGTCTCTACCAAGCATGTGCCCAGAATTCTCTCAGAATTGGAGAGAAGCTGCTAAGCTTTGATGAACTCTTTGTAGAAGTCTGTGCTCTGTACTGGTACCCAAACTACAAGAATTGCTCTACCTTGCTACACAAAGTCTGGGCTAACCCAAAACCATGAGATGAAAGAGCAGTGGTTTTATATTGGTTTATTTGCTGTAATATAGTGATACAATGTCTGTTGTTCTTAAAACTTAACGGGGAACTAAATTATATGGTATAAACAAAGTTACACTGATGTTAAACAAATTATATCTTGCAATGAATTTTTTTATGATAAATGACTCAAAAAAGTTCTAGAGGGCTGTTGCTATGAAATTATTTATCTATTTGTAAAGCTGCAGTATTGTAATGCAACTTGAGCATTCATGATACCGTTTTTCTGTTAATACCTTATTAGATTTTGCAACCTAAGGTCTGATATTATAGACAAGGTGAAACACCATTTTGTCTGTAAAAGATTTAGCAAAGGCTAAATATCCTTAAATTACACTCATGGCAGTATAAATGTTTTGAGTTCTTTTGCAATCGCAGTTTTGTTAAGCAGCAGAATTACTTTTGTTGAACTTGTAAACTTTCCAGTACAAACTTGCTTTTGTTGACAGTGTGTTTTTTGTAGCATTTTCAAGATAAAAAACGATTTTGATGATCAGAAGAACCTGGCACTTACTTATAAGAAAAATAGAAAGAAATGTTGACTTAAACGTTATTTTTTACTTTCTTGTGGTAGGCATTCGCAGAGGATAAAATCTATTAATGCATGGGAGCTGATGAGACATGATGTTAATAAGAACGATGTAAATACATAAGTAGATAATTGTCTGGACAGTTGCACAGAGTTAAGAGTTTTAAGCAATTATCTGTGTTTATTGACTGGTCCATAAGCATCTGGGTTTACTGCAAGATGAGCATTACCAGCTAGGAGAGATGAAAAACCGATGAGAAGCAATGATGCAGGGACCTGCTGAAAGCTGTGATCTGGGGGCTCAAACTGGGCTGACAAGGCAGGGAGCCTCAGTAGGCTCTGACTTTAAATTAGGCCTGGAGTAGCTCTGCTGAGTTGCAAGGAGAGGACCTGGTTGACTTGATTTTCAGCCGTGCCCTTACTCTGAAACTTCATGAACCGAAACTATTGCTATCGCCCTCATTTTAGCAAAAGCCATCCCAGTGTGGCTTCTTGTTTGCAAAGCGGCTGCAGACGCAGCTGCTGGGGCACGTAACAGTTGGTAGCTCTTTGGTGCGTACGTGGGAGAGGATGACCAAAATGCTCACAGCCTGTGTGCAGGAGGAGAAAATAACGCTAATGCGTGTGGAAAAAAACAAAAGGAGGAAAGAGGGAAATAAATGAAAAAAATCCATGAGAAAATGGATTTTGTAGTGTATTTAACCATGGCTGCGAGGGGGGTGCCTATGAAATGAGAACGTTTGCTTGGTTGCCTGAAGGGTTTATTTGTTTTTTTTAAATTTCCTTTAAAAAGAGCAGGAAAAGTGGAGCACAAAGTCAAGTTTCTCATCAGCTGGTGACTCAGACAGCTCAAGCTGTGAGCAGCTCTGCTGTTTCTCACCAAGCAGCATGTGGTTCTCCCAGCCTTGGTGCAGAGACCCCCTTGAAAGACCCATTTGGACGAGCTACAAATTTATGCTGGTGTCTGCTAGGCAAACAGATGGATTTTTATTGGAAGAAGAATGCCCTGCATGAAAGCAGGATTAGCTTTGTGGAAAATCACCTGTGCTAAATACTAGTTTGGGCAAGTGACTGATTTAGTGGGAGCGGATGGAAGAAGCCAAACATCTGTTTCCCTCGATCCTTTTAAAATGCTTCTCTCATCCTTTCATAGCGCCAAGCCTACAAGTATTTCCAGATCAAAGCATTCAGCTTCCTGAGCATTTCCTATATTTAGTGAATACCTGAATGAAGCGATGACCTTTCTCAATAAGAGATGAGTTGGCAGCTGAACTGTGATTCCTACACGTGTGCACAGCTTTCTTCACCCCGGTCACGAGCACCATGGTTACATGTCCCCGTAGTGTCAAGTTCATCTAACATAAGGTCTGACATCTGTTGATCAATGATGGGCAGCACTAGGATCTCCTTTACTAAAGATGCCATTGATCTGGGATGTGTAACATTACAGGAGGGCGAGGCTTGGGTTTCCATCCCGCGTAAATTGACAAACACTTTGACTTCTTTTTACATGAATCCCTCCTTTAGCATTTAATGCAGACCACTTCGATCATTTCTGAGCATTTTATTTATGAGGCAAGCTACTATTAATTTGCTATATATTTTATAGATACATATTGTAGAATACATATGCATGTATCAATATGCACTGATTTTTCTTTCATTGCAAAGGTTAAAATGGGACATTCTGACAATCCTGAATCTGAAATACTTTCCAAAACATATTTTTTTCCAGTTTCTCTGGAGAATTTCCCATTTCTATAATGAAGCCATTCAAAATAGACTAACCAGGCAAAGTATTTAAATGACAATATTCCAAATGGCAAACACTTCAGAGAGAGGCATTGGTACATGCTATGCGTTTTTTGACACATCTCGGTTCTTCGGTACAGTATGTTTTAAAAAACATTTCTCTTTTTTCCACGATACTCCTTGAGGAGGGTGTGCTCCTTGGAACAAACTTGCTATCCAAAGGCACCCAGAGTGAGGGCTATTACAGTTGAACAAGCTGTATATTAATGACAACGTACCATGCATTTGTTAATAGTTATGTTATATTATGGATTGTGGATTTTTTTCAACTCTATTTTCTATTGCTAAAGCTTTGATTAATTTTTTAGGGAACAAGAAAGTTGAAAGTATCTATACCTATGTGCAGCTTCTAGGAGAGTTTAGATAAATTGAAAACGCATTGCCAAGAGCTGACGGAATTGGATAGTTTTTGTTTTCCAGATTTTTTTCTCTCTTTTCCCTGTCTCGTCCATACTGACATGACTGTCATTTTAATTACATAATATTGCACTTGTTCAAATGGCTTTTCCCCGTTGCTGATGGAATAGCAGTTCTCCCATCAGGTTGCGTGAAAGTGTATACAGTTTTGGGTGGGGGAAGGAATTCAATATATTTTTATGCAGAATTCATCTATACTCCAAAAATGAGCCAATTTCCATGTGGAAACAGATTTGGCCTCCCCTGAAAACTGGCTGACTTCCCTGGAAAATGTATCCATTTTGGCCAACAGCTTTCTAAACTAACAGAACTTTCTCTGCTAACGTTTTGAACGCATAATGCAGTACAGAAAACTTTTCAGGACTAATTTGTTTGCTGTTTTATACTTCTTCAGTTGCCACCCAGCTATGAAATTGGCTTGGTCTCATGGTGAGCAGCTTCAGTCTTTCCAGAGGTGCAAAACAGCAACCACAGCCACAAGCAATTGAAAACCTGAGTTTGTCCTCTCGTATGGAGCATGGTATTGGCCACAGTGTAGAGCTCTCTGGTGCCATGCTGGGATATTCATTCTGCATTCATGGAGAGGGAAGGTCAGCCCAAGATGATCCCAAAAAACAACCTAGACCCAATCCTACCTCAATGTCTGAAACATCATGATAAAACATCCAGGCACACTGAAAATAGAGAAAAAAAATCTATCCTGCTCAGTCTGACTCTCTCAGTAATTGACTTTTGGTGGCTGGCATCTATTTAGCACATCCCATCCAGCACATATTGGGTTCTGCTGTCAGAGCATGATGGTGTCTCTACAAGATATGAAGCTGGAGGACACCGTCATAGGACCACCATGCTTTAGCTCCAGTGCCCTGTCTCTGTCACTTAGCCCACCACAGCCATCCCCTAACACTGCTCCATGTCTGTCACCTGTTACCAAAGAGGACACAATGAGGTCCCCTGTGTCCCAGACCAAGATAAAGTCTGCAGCTTTTCACTCCATTGAGATGCCCTTGGAGTGATGATGAGACCAAAAAGTTTAAGGGAAAGTGGTTGAGTCACCATCCCTGAAGGTGTTTAAAAGGTATGTAGATGTGGCACTTAATGGCATGGTTTAGAGGTGGACTTCGCAGTGCTAGGTTTATGGTTGAACTCAATGATCTGAAGAGTCTTTTCCAATCTAAATGATTCTGTGATTCTGTCATTCAATGACAGTGGTTTGCTGTAGGTCACACAGTAAGTGAATGGGAGAATCTGTTTTACAACAAGTTCCTCTCAACTTTAAAGCGTACAGCTCAAAACCTACTCACTGGCTGCTTAAACAGGTAAAGAAAGTACTCTTTGAGGATTTCTACCTTCATTATGGGTTTCAACATGTGATATCATTCCCTTTTGAAAACATATATTAAAAACTCCAACATACCTTCTTTTCTTGCCAATGACAATGTAATAGGAGAAAGAATAGTGTCATTTGGGTTGCTAATGTGCTATTCTGGGTTGTCATAGCAATAACATATGATTATTCTGTTCAATTTTTATTTAGGAATTGTCTTTAAGCTTCAGATTTAAACCAAATCAACCAATTTTCTCAAGCTATTGGAGTTGTACTTTGGACAAGAAGATACTTAAATGGAAAAGAATGAACAGTTTAGGTACGCTTTCATCTTTCTGATAATTTTACATCTCTTCTTGACTTTACTGTCCTTAATAGAGACATCCTGAAACCAGTTCAGCTAATCAATATATTTATGCAACAGCCAGGAGCTGCCATATGGTGACATTTTCCTCTGAGCCTGTTCCCGACTCCTGGCTGGGTCTATTCCTGGATTTACTGAGACTCCTCTGAGAATAACAGCTGGGTGTAAAACGATAGCCCGAGGGTGCTGTCCAACACACACTTCAGATTTCGGATTATTTATATATTTAGTCAGATAGTGATAATGTGGAGCTCGCTCTCCTTATGGTTTCTGATTATGGAAAGCAGGTTTTTGTGCAGCCCCACCAAATGCTCTGTGACTGAAGGACTGTGACAGCCTCCTGGAGGAATGTGGTCTTGGTATGGGCACGTCTACAAAATGAACCCACTGAAACACGGAATTGTGGGCTTAAGGAGATGCTTGTCTTTGGTACTGGTTGCTATTGTAAATACTGAGAATGCTGGAAAACCTTGAAGTCCTTAATGGTGGATTGAATTTTTTGACTTATTCAAGGAGAATTCCTGGAGGAGATGGTGGAAGTGACCTCAATTACACCTGCTTGGGCTTCTCAGAGGTACTGACACGTATTTTTGGTCTATTTTATTGGCTCTGTGGCCATTTCTGGGTGTGCACAGAGAAGCAAAGTACAAACTAAATCACTCTATGTTTGGCTGCACCTGGAAACCACTTATTCCCAGACCTTCTTAGAGCTGCTTGTGTCACTTCTCTTGAGCACACACTATTCAGGACTATGGCCAAAGACAGTTGAAGCCTGCCCCAGCACAGATTTTCCCCTCTCAGTCTGTGTTATGTCTACATTTCATGGGAAGTGAACTGGTTTGCAGTTCACTCTAGATGCACCTCAGCCTATGGGGTTTGTTCTCACCCTATGTCCATTTCCACAGCGTGTCCAGTCTTAGTGCTGGACATTCATAGAACATAGGATCCAACAGTCCCAAATGTCTGTCTTTGGTCTGGGAAAGGGTTGTCTCAGTAGGAGGAGTTGCCTGCAACTTATTCTGCAAAAGGCTTCAAATAACCCCAAATTATTCACCCTTTGAAAACTTTTAAAGGACACTACAATTTGGGCCAGTCTTTTTTAAGTGGATGAGCAGTATGGGGTGTGAGGGCATGAAGTGATGAGAAAGAGGAGTTAGGTTTCATAGATAGCATAGTAGTTCACTCTAGATGATAGGTGACCACAGATTACTTGGTGCTCAGTGGCTGAACAGCTCACATCTCTTCTGTGAGAATGCAAACTGCTGTGGAGCACTTGGGATGAGGTGGTGCTGGTGGGGCTGGATTTCTGCCCCCTGATGAATATGTGCCTGGCATAGTGATCATCACTTGATGTGCTTCGTTTTAGTTACACACTAGCCCTATTTCAGTCCTTTGTTTGTTCAGACCTTCCTTTGTTTTCAAGATTGAAGCTGTAGGCACCACCCATCAATGATTCACATTTCTAGAGGCAATTGTTCCCATAAAATAAAGAGATATATTTTGTACATAGAAATGAATGACCCTATGGAGACTAGAATATTTTCCTAGCTATTTTATTTCTATGCTGGGAAACACTACCCTAAGATTAACTCATCCAAGGATTTCCAGATACATCTTCCAATTGACTTTAAAAGTAAGATGGATTTTCCAGGCAGACAGAGGCCAAAGGACATTTTTACCTGACTAGTCATTGGTAACAGAGAGATGTGCATCAACTGATTAGAAAATAGCCTTTTTTATGCCATGATAGGACCTCATAGTTCAGTTCTGCGCTCTACTGTTAGTGGAAATAAATGCCTGAAGTTCAATAACACCTAATGCCATTTCTGCTTCTGAGTGCAGAAGGCAAAAAGAAAGGAGCAAATTTTAAACAGAGTTTCATGCAGAACTTTGAAGATTTATGCTGGAAAGTGTTTTGACATTTATAAGGCACATTTAATCACCACAGGTGGTGTGGGGTAGATAGATACTTTACTGCTGATGTTGAGGAATTACAGGAAATATTTCAGTGTGGTCATGGTATAATGGGAGGTGTTGGTATCTCTTGAGGCTACACAGTGCAGTTAGAAGTTCATGGATGTATTCCTGGTATTATTCATAAAACAGAAACATGGTGTTTGAGCTGGGTATTTTATTTTAGCCCTTTATCCCCATTGCCTCCTGGAATCCAGTTGCTGCCTTGACTTGGATGTTGTCTCCTGTCCTTGCCAATAACAGGGCTGTGAGGAAGTGCAGTTCAGGGCCAGACTGAGCACTTGGATCACATGGTGATCACCGTTCCCAGGGAATGTGACATTCTACACCTTATTCACCTATATAACTCAGAAATTATTCTTCTTACACACATAAATGAGCAAACTGAATAAAAACCAGCAATGTGCAGTTGGTTCAGATCCCATGGATGGGATCAATCATAAGGTCAAATCCATTCCTAACTTTCAGGAAAGGACTGAGCCCAGCCTCACTCTATCTTCCCTCAACCCACTGAATTATCCCTCTTCAAGGCAGTGTCTGAATAGAGATCCCTTGCTGCTCTGTCCTTCAGCGATACAGTGGCCAGAGAACAAAACCATGTAATTTAAAAAAGTTGTTTCATATTTTCGGTAGCCTCCTATAATCCCAGAAAACACTAAACATCTTGACTGGCCAGTGCCTGCCCATACTTGAATGAAACAGGCACCTTGTCCATATGGGGAGGGGGGTCCCAGGAGGGATGAAGTCCAAGGTCCAACCCAGGGTCTGGTCAGGAGCAAAAGGAGGCAGCGCTGGAGACGGGACTATGGCATAACTGAGGCTGGTACTGATGGCCCTGGGCTGAGCTGAAATGGGGTCCTGGGTCATCAGCAAGGGCATGGGGCCATGTCTCAGGGGGAGCTGGGTAGGGTCATTAACACCTACTGATGCCCTCAGGGCCTGGACGCTCTCTGCTATTTCCTTCACATTTCTTAAATTATCTTCACAGGACCAAAGCAGCAGCTTGGCAAGGTAAGAAGGAATGTGCATTCAGAGGTGTCAGCTTGTTAAAGACTTCTCTGAGCTTAGCAGCCCTTGAGGGGGTAAACCAAGGAGGAGAAACTGAGCCTGTGTCCGAGGAGCTCTCTGCTATGCATAGCAGTTTATAGGCCTAAAGTTGCCTTGAAGAAAGTAACCTAAAAATTCTGTAATTTATTTCTGCAAGAGGAAGGTTAAGACTGTATGTTTAGAGACTGCTGTTAGGAAAAAGATTTGGCAATTCCCTTTGAAAACAGCAGCTTGGTGTGATGAGGACTTTCATCATTGCTGGATGTTTATTCAGAGCAAGAACAACAGCTACATGCTATATGAGTTTGGCTGACCACATAAGAGGGTCTGTCCCTAGCAGTTTCATGGCTAAGATCCAAATATAGCTTCATCTCATATATATGCCCATATAAACACAGGCACCTTGCTAACATGTGTGAGTTAGAAATGAATTTGCCATGGGCTCTTTTCATAATAAATGAAGGCATAGATGAATCTGTGACTCAGATCTCGGTAAGCTGAACTAATATCTGGAGGGAGAAGGTGGCTTTGCTTAGCTCAGACCACTGCTTTTCACAGGGATAAGCAGACTGGCATCTGTGTATTTCCTACACCTAAACCGAAGTCAGATGAATCCAGGATGGTTCTTCCTGTCTTCCTCCTCCACCTATTAAACTATACATATTGTGACCTTCTCCATGCAGCCAGCTCCTATCCTATGAGGGGAGGCTTGTTTAATGCTCAAATACCTTTGCAGCTCTTCTGTTCTGCCCATGGGGCCAGCATGTGGCACTGATGGTTTTAAGTTAGTTTGCTTCCTTAAAATGAGATCCTAAACTCACATTTCTCTAAGCTGGGTGGTGAGGAAACTGTGTCTTAAGTGTATCTAAACCAGTTCATCCACTGCCTAGGATACTTACCAGGGCAGCCATTGCTTGTGAAGAGACACATGCCTTGGAAATATTAACTGGATATGTTAAAAGATATCATGTGACAGGGACCTTTTAAACTTCCCATTAATGCATACTATTTCTTAATAAATTAGGCAAAAGGTGATCTTCGAGCCAGGAGGATCAACACAGCATTAATTTCTTTTCTGTTTGCTCATTCACAGCACATTTCCAAGAAATCCCTTAGGGCCCAACTATTTTATTGCCTAGAGGGCTTTAATTTGGGGATGGTTAAGGGCCCTCCAGGCCACAAAGCAGAGCTGCAGCAATTGGCTCTTCTGATGCCACTGCATTAATAGCACTGATGGAAGAACACTAATCTGAAAGAGATACAAGCCATGGGTGGGAGATACAAGCCAGGGCCCTATACTTGGTATAAGTGTAGGTGTTCAACCTAGACAAAAATGCAGAGGTGTGTCTATGGATATAGGGTCCCTGTGGGGAGTCCTAAGTGAAACACCACACACCTCAGCTCAGTGTCTAAATCACTTACTGCACTTCGACAGTAATGAGACAAAAATATTTTTCCCCAAAAAAGGTGTATTTTGTTTTCTGACAGTTAATGCAGTGAAGCAAATTTCCCAATTGGCAGCAAAATGAGATGCTGTAATTTCCGAAGTGTTTGGGTAGTTTGAAGGGCTTGGCAGATGGCGGAAACATTTTCAAGAGCTGGAGGCCAGAAAGTTGCTTGGCTGCATAAAAAGTCTCCCTCTGCATCCCTACGTGCCCCCCACATCTGACCTTGCACCCGGGGAAGCTGGTGAAGATCTGGCCCTTGTCCCCTTGTGGAAAAATAGCAGCCCAAAGTGGAAAAACACCTGCATGCTGTCCAGTCAGCCCCAGCTGCCAGTCTGAATGAGTCCCATTAGGAATGAAGAGCCTCAGCTGACACCCTGTACTGCCAGTACTATTTCTTATTAGTCAGATTCTTCATACAGACTTCATTGGGTCTACTAATTTTCATTAGCATGCTGTGTGGGTACTTACTTTGCCATGTACTTCTGTGAATGCATAAAGCTGCATTGGGTCTACCACTTTCCATCAGTGTGCTGTCTGGGTGCGTACTTTGATACACACCTCTGTGAATGGACTCTCAGCAAAATGTTGATTTTAGTATCCCTGAATATTGGCACTGCTTGTAACTAGTATGAATGTAGTATGAATGTAGTCCCATTCTAGGCCTGGCACACCACCTTTGCTGTGATCAGAAACACAGATCCAAGCACTTTTTGTTCTTGCAGTGTTGGATTTCTCAACCCAAGCTTCTTAGCTCAAGTTCCTTTTTCTTTTTTTCTTTCTCTTCTTGCTTTCTTTTAACTTCTCCCTCTGAGTTATATGGGGTTTATTTCTCATTTATGATGGTGTAACTTACAGATAAGAAGCAAAGGCAGTGTCAGAAGTTACATGTCCTCATTATGTACTTGGTTTCTAGTCTTTATCGTGTAAATTTACCATAATATCCCCAATATTGTAGGGTACTGCATCTGGGGAAGAACATCCTCATGTATCAGTACAGAATGGGGACTTACTGCTGGAGAACAGTGCAGGGGAAAAGGACCTGGCAGTCCTGGTGGGCAGCAGCTGGTCATGAGCCAGCAGTGGCCCTCGCAGCCAAGAAGGCCAATGGCATCCTGCAGTGCATTAAGAAGAGTGTGGCCGAGGGAGGTTATCCTCCCCCTCTACTCTGCCATGGTGAGGCCACGTCTGGAATATTGTGTCCAGTGCTGGGCTCCCCAGTTCAAAGACAGGGAAATACTGCAGAGACTCCAGTGTAGAGCCACTAAGGTATTAAGGGGACTGAAGAATATCCCACGTGAGGAAAGGCTGAGAGAACTGGGTCTGTTTAGATTGGAGAAGAGAAGACTGAGGGGGGGATCTCATTAATGCTTATAAATATCTAAAGGACAGGTGTCAGGAGGATGGGACCAGGCTCTTCTCATCTGTGCCCAGTGACAGGGCAAGGGGCAATGGTCACAAACTAAAACATGGGAGGTTCAACTTAAACATAAGGAAAAATTTCTTTACTGTAAGGGTGACAGAGCCCTCGACCAGGCTGCCCAGAGAGGCTGTGGAATCTCCTTCTCTGCAGACATTCAAAACCCACCTGAACATGTTCCTGTGTGATCTCCTCTGGGTGATCCTGCTCTGGCAGGGGTTGGACTGGATGATCTTCAGAGATCCCTGCGAACCCTGACCATGCTGTGATTCTGTGGTGATATTTCTGTTCCCTTGCGTGTAGTGTGCTACAAGAGTATCTGCTGCCTGAGCAAATATGAGTAATTCAGTGCTCATGTAAGACCCGTGAAGAGACTCAGACTAGATTATGGCTTGCAAATGTGAAAAAAACGAATCACTAAATAGCACTGTCTTTATTTGGTAATTAATCAGTAGACAAAGTGCCTCAAGGAAAGAAATCAACCAGACTGTGTGTGCACATGTATATATATGCACATGTCTTTCTCTCTCTCTTTCATTATACATATGTGCAGTTATTTTAGTCATATAAGCCATATATACAGCTAAATTTATCCTTCTGTGAGTCTGGTTTGCTCACTGAGCAGACAGAAGATTGCAGATTTTGGAGGGCTGTGGAGCATCTGCAATCTCATTTCCTCAGTGCTTTGCCAGGTGACCTGGGGTAAATCGACACAGCCCAGAGGCTGCTTCTAGTACCCAAGGAAAAGTGGGTCCCAGACACCTGAAATCTGTGGTGAAACAACATTTCCAGAACCACTACATCAGTCAGGCTTTTTGGGGACTCTGGAAGAAGCTGATAGCATTGGTGCTAATGTTGGCAGTCTTTCCCAGAGGAGAATCCCCACACATGGAGTGAAATACCAACCATGGACTGTCCAAAAGAGCACAGTGGTATGGCAAACCTTGGGTTATGTTAACGCAACCCAGTTAACCCAGTTAGTGTAATCTTTGCAGAAAGGAAGGACTATACAGAACACATTTGTTGGTGGAATGGTACTGATCCCACTGTTAAGGCATGCACTACAATATTTTACAAGAATTTAAAAAATATATTAAATGAGTATTGACAAAAAACCCACAAAAATTACTTGGAAAAGTATGTTAAAAGTTCTGAAAGCCTTAGTTTTTGTTCATGCTTAGCCAATCAGACTTCTAAGGATCAGGTCACAGAGTTGAGCAATGTGTTTTTAATATCCAAGAGAATTGTCAATATATTTCTTTGACATTGTCCTGAGGACCAGGCTGAGGATCCCAGTTCCCACTGGGATCACTGAGAATTATGGGCACACAGCAGTCAGTGCGCTTTATAGAGTATAAAAACCATTTGATGCTGACAGTTCCCGCAAAGATGTTGTCAGTGGGGGATTATTGAACAGGGGTGTTTCTGGAAGGGAGACATAGCAATAGGAACCATGTGAGCATTTGTCAGAGTTTTTATCAGTGAAACAGAAAAAAAGAAAAAAAGAAAAAATTTCAGGAAAACTCTGAAATTGGTAGCACAGCTAAGAATAAGAACTGGATGGTCAACCAGAAACACAAATGTCTTGATAAAATATATTGTAATGCAGCAGAATGCAATACATAGAGGAACAAAGAGAGCAAAAATTAATTCAGAATTATTCAGGGGCCATTGAAAAAGTAATCAGCCCAAGTTCTGCTGCCATGGTTTAACCAAAGGGTTGATATGAACCAAGAAATGCTTTGGGGTTTGTATGGAGATAGTTCGACTTAAACAATGAAAAGCCATATTCAGCTTCAGTGCTTATGACTGACTGAAATAACATTACAGTTATTTGAGGATTAAAGACAGGCAAAACACTGGGGACTTACAGAGCTCTATGAGTGCAGTCATCCCAAAGGAATTGAAGTAGCTGAAATGGTTACATCTACAAACCAAGTACCAGCTTTTAAGATGTTCTTCCAGCTTGTGGAGAAAGTTATAATAGGAATGACAGTCTAAGCACCAAAGCCAGACAGTTTTAAGCATGAGATTTAACTGTGGTGATCATTAACCTTTTAAACAAAAACTGGCAAGAGAAACAGCCATTTCTCCATCTTGTATTATCTTCAGATCAAAATTGGTGGCCTTTCTGGAGACAGTAATCTACTTCAGTGCTACACAAGTGAAAATTCTTACCCCAGTATCAGATAACTGAGAGAAATGTAGTGTTCTGTGAGAAAAGAAAAGTTATGCAAATTGATTCAAAGGCACTTTTTTTCCCCTTTAAAATCTACCAAAAAAATTGCACACTGGGCTACTTCAGGTTGAACCCACTCAATAACGCGGACTAACAAGTTTTCCCAAATTCCATCAATTAGACAGAGGCAAACACTGTGAAGGGATCTAAGGACACATCTTCAGGTGCAAACAGACGTCCATGAAATGTTGATTTGGTTTCTGACTTTCCAGAGTGCACCAAACACAGTGGAACTAGAAACTCTGCATCTACCCATCGGATTCATAGTAGGTATTGTGGATCGCCACATCCTCAGGTGTAATCACTAACAATATCCAGTGTAAACTGCTAATCAAGCCACTACTAATCAAATGTAATTAGGGTAACCCATTAATCAAGCTCCAGATTTCACAAGACTTGGAAAAGATGTGAGAGGTGTCAGAGTAGCCTTCATGAGGGCTGTAAAGGAGAGAGCAAATGGAAAATTAATGTACATATATTCATTTTCTACCTGTCTGATTCCTGTTTGGATTATGTCAGTCTAGTTTTCCATTTCCATTTCAAAAAAAGATTGTATGCGATGGTTTGAGCACTGTGTTTTACAAGCTTATAAGACAGTGTCCCTATTGCAAAGAGCATTTCCTGTCTTATCAGTGAAGAGTTCAGAAAATTTATTTCTTTTAGACATCTGACTCAAGTCAAAGGTGACCTCTCACTGCTTTCCAAGTAGGATCCGTCTTCTGGCTGGAGGTATTCTGGGGAGACACGGCAGGCTGCAGTGAGTGGAGGTGGGAGCGATATAAGGGATATGGTGGAGCATGCTGTGCACTGGGATAGGGCTGAGGCTTCAAGCTAATGCTTAAAATGAGGGCAGCGAGTCTTTAGCACCTTCCCTTGCCGAGGCCCTCACTGCTGATCCTTGAATATCTTTTCTACCCAGCCAAGTCAGCTTGTGCCTGGGAGAGATTTAATATCAAACACAGTGTGAAATTCAATCTCTCCTGTTAGACGAGCGCTGACAATGGAGCTGCCATGTGCTTGGTGGGTCATGTCAGCATTAATTTACTGCCCCTGGGTGCTGTGGAAATGTCTCAAGACTGTCACACTCCCACACTGCTGAGCCCTTGGCTTGCACAGAGTGACCAGGCAGAAGGTAATCACAGAGATGGGGCCTTTTATAGGGGAAAAAAAAAGCATTCAAAAGCAGCCATAGACACCCTCCAGTATTATTAGACCTGTTTAAATTTATGTGGACTGGAACAGTATTGACAACACAGAAAGCCACCAAATGACAAAAATCAGAGTTGATGAAAGAGGAGTGCATGGAGCATTCAAG
>NW_010164359.1:4123-29743 GCF_000695765.1 Mesitornis unicolor | reverse complement strand
GTGTGGAGCGAAGAAGCATTATCTTTAATTTATAATCAGGGGGGACTGCGAGTTTAAAAAGTGTCAGATGACCCCAAACCCCAAGTGTCAAATCCACTTAGACTGCAACAGAGGAGGTTAACTTCTTTTGCCATACATAGACCATACACAAAACTTCAGTGTTTTTTGTGGGACTAATAATAAAAAAGGGACATAATCTACAGCATCTTTCAGCTGAGCCAGCTTCAATGTCTTTCTCATGCCCTAACCCAGGCATTATTGCAGCTGCTTGATTCAGGCTGCTCTTCCCACGGAGTTACAGCACATACAAGGTTAATTCTGCAATTTCAGTTCCATTTCTCACTGAACATTTTTCATGTTTTTCAAGCAGTGCAAGCAGAGAGACTTTGTTGTACTTACAGAAACCAAGCATAAAGAAACCAGAACTGAAACACTCTCATTAAAGATGAAATACTGATCCTATGTGGTGCAGATTAGTGGGCAGACTGCAGGGTTAAACTCCCTAACACTGTGTAAGCTCAAGGGCCCAAGTGGATTTGCTTGTCCCCACACTGACCCTCTCTGAAATTCAGAGATACCTGGTTTTGTGCACAGTTCTCTGGCATTGCATAAGAGTCTATGTACTTTATCTCAGATTAGTGGTCTGAATGGGAAGTCAGGTTTAAATAGTTTAAAGACAGAGGATATCTTTTTTATTTCTAAATAAATAAAACAAAGGCCAAATACTCATTAAAATATTGCTTGTCTAGGAAAGAAGCCAGTAAAATCATGTGTAAAGGTGATGAGCCACACTGTGAGCTTATTGAGACGTCAGGCCTAGACTTCTCAGATGCAGCTTGTGGAGGGTCCCTCAGCAACAGGACCCTCTTCAGCAACATTAGTCTGAGGAATGAAACTATGGCTTTTGTGACGGATGTCTGAGATGGGTGTGCTAGAAATCCAGCTTTCATTGCTGCTGACCAAGATAGCTTAGCTCAAAGGCGACCTGATTGGTACACTGTGAGGATCCCGCTTGCTCCTGCTCCAAGGAGTTGAATGCAAAAATATATGGGTGGCCCCTTGGACACAGACTCTTTGTCCTCTCCCCTAGAGCAATACTCTAACCCCAGTGCCATAGGATCTCTCTGCTCATGTGAATTTTTTGGCCCCTTGTTTCATATTAGCACAAGGTCAGTGGAAGGCAATGGTGGGTTCGAAAACCAGCCATTCCTGTGACTCTCCAAGGCTGTGTGATCTGAACTACCTCAAGCAGAGCTGGGAACTGAACCCAGGACTCCCAAGATCTGTTTTCCCTGCTGTTTCCCAAGTGAAAACACAATGTTATTCCCTCTGAAAATGGCAGAGACAGGTCCTGTAAAGAACTAATGGAGTCATACACCCTTGAGGACCATGTGCTGCTGTGTCTCAGAGGAGTAGCAATACTGTTCAGCTCACTGATGGTAACGCTGTACTGTAAGGTGGCTGAAGTTGAGCCTATCGAATTGTAAGTCTATCTGATGTCTTCCTAAAAATCACAGTAAAGTGTCTTTCCCAAGGTTGTAAGGAAAACCTGTGGCTCTTAAGAGCTCCATTCTGGGGTGGAGTCTTATATCAGCTCTAGTTTGCTTGAAACCTTATAAAAATCATGCAGAGCCCTGATCAGTCCTGGCATGAAGTTATATTGGTGCAGCCGCAGGTTGGAAATTATCTCACTGTCCTTTATCCATCTGAACATTTACCCTTCAACCTAACCTAGTCATGTACGGTGCTGCTGTGGCCAGTAAAGGCAGATACCTCCAGATGGCAAATCATCCTATCCTGAGAGAAACATCTAAGCTGCTACCTGCCTCTCCCCATTTCCCCATCCAGACAGACTGGATGACTGGTTCAGGTTAGATTGCTAAGGATGAATTAACTGAATCCCAGCTTAAGCCACAGTGCCTTAGCCTTCAGAGTAAAGCCACTTTGGCTAGGTGAAAACAGCATTTTCTCTAATGCTTGCACTCACGGCTGCTCTCTGGGTAGACCTGAGACACGCTTCTGGCTTCTTTGAGCTGGAGCAAAGTTTAGATGTAAAGTTTGTATTCAAAGCTGATTTCCAACTTTCCATTTCTGCCACAAACAGGGCTGTACAGTGGTGAGGAGCTGTACTTTTTTTTACAAGATGGTATTATTCTTGTTTTATGAGCTCCATTACCGGAGCAAAGGTTTGTGGAAGAGGTGTGCCTATTGCTCATTTGGCACCTGGTGCTGTCAGGCTTGGGAACGGTCAGATCTTTATTATCAGAGTGTTCCCTGGCCTCACAAATTACTGGATAAAATCCTGTACCTCGTGAAGAAAGTCATACTAAACAGTCATAATGGCATCTTCTGGCTGTTCAAGATCTTTTTCCTCCTTACATTAGCTTTATGCCTGCTTGATCCCTCTAACTTTCTCTAATTTTGAAACAGAATTGGACCTTCTGAAATGGTGTCTTTAAAGCCATCTCTGAGATGGTTCTGCAAAAGCTAGGAGTCACATTTTCTCCTGAGTGTTTACTCAGAAGATCAAGGTGCAACGTGTACAAGTTCTTCCTGTACAGGAGCAAGAAAGTTATAGAAAAATGAACCTAAGTCCTAAATCTAGCAGGAATCATCATGCCTTGTGCTGTGTATAAAAATCACTTCCCTATGCAAGTGTCATGGCCCTCTGGTTTTCCACCAATCTTATACAAGTATTTGTTTTCTCCTAAGTTTGTTATTGCTGCTGATCAAATCCCATCACCTCTATATGCCTCTAAGCGTTTAATGCACTGTTGAATGAGAGGTGAAGTTGCAACCCGGATTGTGGAGAGCTGACATACAAACATCTCTGTATCTCTCTGAACACCTTCTCCTTCTTCCTCTCCCCTCCTGGCACACAGCACATGGAAAGGTTTTGTCATGGGGGACATTCATGGGCAGGAAGGAAGCGAGGGCCATGGGCTAGGAGCCATGGTGGCCACCTGCTTGGACATTCACCTCAAAGGGCAACCAACCAACAACTCCAACATGCAGCCAACCAAGCTGAGCACATCTGCATGCAGAGTTCACTCACTCTTTGGGGTTGTGGGGTACAAGACCTTTGCCTGGGCTGTGTCTGATCCAGAAGCCTCAGTCAACAACAGCAATAGGATGGTGCCAGCAAGAGCTGAGCCAACATTGTGCTGGATGTGCTCTGTGCTGCATTACGTCTGAGGCATACCATTCTTCCCACATATATTGCTGTACCCACCCAATTATGAAAGAGGTCTTGGCTGCCTGCCCTGCTGCTTCAATATTTGCATCTTTATCCTGAATTAAACCCCAGTCCAAACTCTGCTAATATTCTTTTCCATTATTGCTGTTTGGAAGAAGAGGACTCTACTGGCTTAATACTCTGGAAAGACTCCTAGGCAAGAGTCAGCACATAAAGAGGTGGGCTTGTCGTTCCTAGTTTAATCTAGCTTATACAGGTTGGGGCCAGCAAAATGGCCAATGTGAATGGACCATTGTACCCGGTGCCTTTATGGACATGACTTCACATGGATCTACACTGGATCTGTATTATTAAATGAAAGCATTAAGGAAATGAGACATGGAAAACAAAAAACCCTCTGTAAATGTTAACTCCTGCACGTGTTCAAAAATCAAGAGAAAGATGACTGTTATCAGCTCTTCCTATGCATTTATTCCAAATAGGGCCAAATATGACTGAAAATGTAAGTTCTTTGTGTTAATAACTGGAGGTACTTGTTCTAACACTAATATTAGATAGTACACTTCTGGGATACTCTCCTGAGATATGTTTAATAGTGTTATTCATTACAGTAGCTGCTGCTCACCATGGTCTAGAGTGCCAGAAGCAGGTGTCAGAGATATGTAAAACAGATATGACTTTTCTCAATATATTTGGAAACAAAATTTATTCAAAACTTAAGTAAGGTGTCGAGGAGGACCCCTATGCTATCCTGGGGGTTGGTGAATGCCACGTGAACAGAGGGTGAAGGGCCCTGCATGGCAAATGAGAGCATCATGAATTTGTGAGAGCTTATTTGTATTAGCTGGGTGTGTTTGAGTTATGAGACGCAGCATTTGGCTCTGGATCTGAAGGTTATTGTTTATTGTATAGTTTATGACTGTTTACAAAAGTGGTTTGAAGAAAATAACAGATTATGTAACACATTGTCTTTCCCCAGGTCTTTAGTCCATTAACTTCATGTTATTTTAAGTGGCTAGACTAGAAATTTAAGTCATTGTTATTTATATTAGAGATGTAACTAAGGATTCAGCGGAGCTCCAGGCTGCATTATGAAAGTTGCTGTGTCAGGGTTTGAGAATGGGACAGGCGTTGTCTTGACCTGAAATTACAAAAGGATCAGGACAGGTTGGTTAATCCTGTGATTAGAGCTTCTCACAAGCCTTGTGAGAACAGGCCTCCACTCCTGGTCCTACTGCAAACTCCTTGTGTGGCCATGGTCAGTCTTTTAGGGTTAATGTTTTGAAGGTGTAGCCATTTAAGGTCTTAGCATTTAGGGAAACCTAGATCCCCTGGTAGATATAAGTGTCGTAACGCTGAGCTTAATTTTTAGATATTTTCTACCACATGTAGTGTAGCACTATGAAAAGACTGGAGTTCGGCTGGGTCAGCATGTGTCTCCATTCTGTGTTAGTTCAGGTAGCCCTATACAGCACTGCCCTGTAGGGGTAAACTTCAGCAGCTCCCACCTGCAGTCTTCAGTCAGTCTTCCTAGTTCACTGCCACAGATTCAGCCCGGGTCTGTAATGGCTGAAGGATGTTGTTTGATTGACGGCTGTTTGACAACCATTGCTACTGAAACATCATGCAGAAATTGTGGATGTTGCTCCCAGCTGTCCTGCAGACTTCCTGTGTGATTGAAAGGGAGTCTGCTAATCTCTTGATACGTCAGTTCACCACTTAGTAATAATCTTTCCTTCTTCCTACTCTTTGTGTTGTCTATTTAGGGCATGAAATATCCTTGTGATGTGCCTTGGCTGGCATCACAAGGCCATTGTCAGGTGAGAAACTTTTGGGGGCCAGTGTGTATTGGATTAGCTCACATATGTGATAACCAGAACCAGAACCTTTGTTGTGTAAAGTGAGGTGCCAAAACTGGGCAGGAAGACTAAACTTCTCATTCTGAGAAGTGCTTCCCTGAGGCAAGATGAGGGAATTGCAGAGGAGCTTGCCTTGCCAATGCTCACACTCTCCCTATTCACAGAAAATTGTATACCATGCTCTAGGGCTGGCAAGCCAGGACTTACCTGCTGAAGAACAAATTCTGATAGAGACTGAATGCCATTTCTATGCCTCAGGCTGCTGTAAGCTATTCTTCAGCAGCAATTCTCATAGGATCCAAATACGAGGTAGGGTTCTAGCTACCCTGAAATGTAGGATCCATTGCAAAATCAGCAGGCAACAGTCTTGGCAACTTAGGAGTTGCCTCTGGGCCTGGCATGTGCTTAAACTACTCATGAGCTATCTGGGCTCCTCAGCTTAATTTCCATCCTTGTTTGACTCATATTTTATTTCAAGGATTGTTTGCATTTTTATGCCTCTGAGACTAGATCCCGTGGGAATCCTTTCCAAACTCTCTACACTGACGTCCTCTACTCCAGCACATAACCCCTTCTCAGAAGAGGTCATTTGATCCTCCACCAGAAATACATGAATCAACACCTTATGCTTTTATGGGACTTTTCCTAAGTTTGCTAGTTTTCCAGCACCTCTGAGGTATTCGTTTTGACCATGAAAGGCTCCCAAGACAACCTTACTTCACTTGTAGGGCTATATAAGGGTCACAGGACAAAATGATGCACAAGGAACAGACTGTGAGTAAGTTGAGCTCAGTAACCAATAAACTGGCTTCTCTTGGTACTGCAAGATTCCTCCAGGCTAACACCAAAGGATATATCATATATCATTAGATCACTGTGTGGTTAGAGGGAAGAGATCAGAAGAGCATTTTGAGAAAGTTCAACCAATTCTCCAGTTATATAATCAGATAGTTAGTTACAGATGTTAGCTTAGCCTCAGCCACTTAATTAGCTCAACAGTCATCTAAAAGATATCTCAACTAACCAAGTAGTCTACAGAGATGGATCCCTCAGAGATAGGTAACATGATGCGGTGAAGGTACTGCTATAGCTCTTCTCTGGCCCTGTGGGGAGGCTAAACTCTTCTCTCAGGTGTTTATTTGTACATGACTGAGGTGAGTTCAGTCCCACCTTAACTGTGGAGGGCAGGGTGTGAAAACCATGCCTATGTATTCTTAGAAGAGTGCACATGAATCAAAAAAAATAATATATGCATAGGATTTCATAACTAGTACCCACCAAAGCTCATTTTGACTTTTCTGAACTTTCAAAATAAACAATACCTCTGTGTGTGTGTACTCACACTGGAAACCAGACCTAGTTTTTCCAGAGGAGCCCACAATGTCTCAGGCTGTTCAGTGGAAAGGTCAGTGCAAGTTGCTGCCATTAACTTATTAATGAATTCATTACACTTTCTGGGTAGATGTTACTTTCTGTGGCTATGGATAAGGGCTGAGTTAGCAATACCACTAGATGCATAAGTAATTTACATATATTAAAGTCCTTTGTGCTTGTATGTGGTCTACTACCAGCTGTTTGTGTGATGATATGTCTGGATTTGTACTTGATATTAGCTGGTTAATCACCAAAGAATGTAAGTGCCCCTGAAAATAACCCAAATGCTTCCACTAAAACAAGATGGATGTGCAGGCCAAAGTCAGAGCACTCCTCCTGTAACTCTGATCCATGTGACAAGTACCTTAACCTGTGAAATACACAAAAGAATACGCACTTACAATGCTAGGATAATGGGCTGATAAAGAAACAAAAGGTTTGGAAAAATATATGGAAAATCCTTCAGGGTGGTGAAAGATGAGCTGCTGGGGAGGTATGGAGCCAGGTGTCCACGCTAACTCTTCCTGCCCCCTCCCTGCTCCAAGATCTGCTGGGCATATTCATCTGCCTCCCACCAGGGAGGAAGAGGAGGCTCAGGAATGACTCTCAGGCACCAAGTGCAGCCTTTCACACCTTTTGGTGCTCTGTGGCTTCAGGAGCAGAGTGGCTCTGCTGGGAAAGGACAGCTGCTCTGTGCTGCTTGCTGGGAATTGAATGGACGGGGCAGCATCTCCCAGCTCCCTGGTTAAACCCAAGCTCCACTCTGATGTGGTTTGCACTTTACCAGAAATGTTGCAGCTGCCGGACCCAAAGAACAGAGAACTGTAGATGTTAGGGTGAGAAAACACCACTGACTCTTGCTGATTTGCAATAATGTTGCTCCATCCTGAGTGTTATCCTGAGAAACCAAAATTCCTCAGTCTCTTAGGGCTTGTGGTGAAGTGAATGGCAAAGCCTCAATCACTTCAAGAGCAACAAAATTGGGCTGTTATTCAGGTAGGCATTTTTTTCCCCTCCCAGAAATGCTATGAGGCCATATCCTCTACCGTAATCAAACAGTACTTGTACTTGTCAATCACAATTTCCCTGCTGCAGTATGCAAACCAACACACACGTACATGCACAGAGTCCAAAACAACAAAACTTTCTCTGAAATAATTTTGGCCAGACTCCTTTTATTTAATAGAAAAGTTGTGATACAGTGCAACAATGTATCATGCATGCCAGAACAAGAAGAATGCCGCTTTTGTGTAGGTAGAGGAATAGTTGTGATCTACACAAGAGATATAGTTTTTCCATCATTTTGGCCAAACTTTACACTTAGCTTCTTATGTCGGGAGAGGGTGTGTGAGTAGAGAGGATGTAGCCTTTGAAACTCCATCTCCACTGAGAAAAGCCAGATGGAATCCAGCTGGTGGATATCACACACGTTTTCTGTGCTCCTCGATATCACAGATCTGATAAACACGGAAGAATAACAAGAATGCAGATGAACAGGGGAGTCTATCTGTATGTAAAAGAGAGGGGCCTCAGTTGGCTGCATACTTATTTCTGCTAAATGAAAGTTAACTCCCACGACCTCATAAAGCAAGGCACATATTTGATTATATACCATACAAATTTATTGACCTCCCATGGCTGTTGTTATCCTGATCTCATTTAACATCATGTCATGTTGGACTCACTGATAGCAAGGAAAAGCAGCTCAGAGGGAGGATGTTCGGCATGAGTTCACCAGGTTACATGAATCTTTGGCTGGGAGAGCATGATTGGTAGTCTGCGATAATCCAAACTTTGCACTCTGGCTTTTAAAATAAAAGCTTAGAAACCTGGGAATAATGTGCTAAGACAAGTGTTGTCTAGTGATGGGAACCAGGAAATGGTAGCTGCGAATACCTGAGTGTGAATGACTCATCCTGTGACCTCCTTCGGCTTCGCCGTGTCCTCCTGTAACCTCCTCATCTCCTGCTTCAGATGGAGCTGCAAGGCTTTGTTACCCGGAGGATTTTGTGATATGTTTTTTGCACTCCCCAGCATAACTGCTGCAATTAATAAGAGAAGAGGCCTAAATTAGGATCTATTGTTGCACAGGCTGTTACTATTGGTTACACCTGTGCAGATACTGGGTCAGATTCTAACATGTTTTTGATTAATACAGAGTGAATGTTGATCTCCTTTCACTCAGTAAGGCAACATTATCTTAATGGAAAGTGAATCCATGACAGAAACTGGCATTGTGTTTGTTTAGATGTCTTCTATATTCAAAGGAGCTGATGCTGACATGAGCTCTACAAAGAGCTAGGTGTACATGCATTAAATTCACCCCTGTATTTGGGTGGTACTCATATATCTCCTTTCTGTTTTCTCCAATATAAATCACAGTGAAGTGTTCTCCTTGCTCCCTGCTATTCCCTTATGGATGAAGAAATTGGTCTCACACAAAGGAATTCCCAGTGGATGAACCCTCTATCAATATCAGCAGAAGTTTAAACTGTATCTTAAAAGTCAGCTCTGAGCTTGGCCCATTGCTTCCATTTAAATCTATCTATAATTTTTGAGGTCACGGCTGTAAGGGTTTCTTTTATGTCTCCTCAAAAGGAGCAGTGAAACCTATTTTCAAAAGAATTCTGGACTCTTGAAAGAGATACTGAAACATGTATGACATCACAGGCTGTTACAGAAATTTATGTTGCTGGAACCAAAACTCCTGCCTCCAGCAGGAGCTATACCTGCTGCTCCAGAGCACATTGCAATCTTCTCTTACCTCTAAATCCTATGGAGCCTCTCTGCTTTTGGTTCCTGGATTTAAAACCAAGAAAGTAAACCCACAGTAGTGAGACACCTAAAACCAGAGGCACTTTTAAGAAGATTTGCCCAAAGCCAATTGCACTGAGTAGGCAAAATCTACTCAGAACTTTCGCTGAATGAATACTCATGTATTTTTCACTTTAGCTCTTTAAAATAAAATTCTGATTTTGTACAATGCTAGCTCCTGTGCCTGCATAGAGGTACTTACATTTATGTCCATCTTGAAGGACTTGAGTAGTCCTGCAGACAACATTTTGCTTGAAGATAAGCATACAATGTATCTTGTTGAATCTAAGCCTAAGTCCCCAATGCCTTTGTCTCCTGTGCACTCTATTCTTCAGTTCCAGCTCTGCTTTTCCTATTCAGGGTAGCAAGCATCTGCTGTATTTTCCACCTGATGTCTGAAAAACACAGACCAGGAGAGAACTGCTTCCGCCTTGAAGAATAAACAGGTTTTTGCAGATGATAGGATTCATCTGTCTGATAACAAGATAACTGCAGCAGTAGAAATTGGATTAGAAATGCATTTTTTAGGCATATTGTTTCCTATATCCTTTAAATTTTGTTTTGTGTTTCCTGAAGACAGTATAGTGACTTTCCTAATGTTATTTCATTATTTTCAGCCAATAAAAATGTTGGTGGTTATAGCATTAGTAGATAATACAATATACTAAGGTCTTTAGGAACATTCTGGACCTGTGGATGTTTTCACTGTTTTCCTACTAGGGTTTCAAGGGTCCTTGGTTTATCTGCCCTTTTGCCTCTTACTTTTATCCAACTTTGATTTAAAAAGTTCTGGGACATAAAAGGGCAAAAAAAGGCTGCATTAGTAATGTCTCTTAATGCATAGAAGGGTTTTCCAGCAACACCTGCTCTATAGAGGATTTCCTGTTTTGTTGCTTTAAACAGATGTTGTGTATCATTTGGAAGCCTGAATTCTAAATGTCCTTTCTATAGAAGAACACAGTATGGAAAAAAGGAGAACCTGACCTAAGTCTGTAAGAAGAAGTGAATTTGGTATTTTAGAAGAACTAAGACTGAGTTCTGTAGCAGTCATATACAACAGAGAAGTTCTTCTTGTCCAATGGAGTACAAGTTTATCCTTTCCTAAACCTGCTGATTTGGGAAATTTATTAGATCATGCTTTGTAAAGTACCAGTGCTGAAACTTTCAATTTGAAATCACAAAGGTAATGCCACACTGCTGCAGCCAATAGTTGTGTTGATTCCCTGAAGAAACAAGGGCTTGAAGTTTTGCTTTCCAGCCTTCTCTGGGATTCTCTTTTTGCACTTGCAGTTGTGACACAGATCAGGTGTCTTCTGAGAAACCTGTCCTGCAGGCTGAATATTGTCCCAGACTCAAAACTGCCATGAATGTGCACCCCTTGCCACAACCTGCAAACAGCAAAGAGATAAGAAAGTGCATCAGGGTGGAAATAAAACACATTTAAGTCCCGAGTGGCTGAAAAAAAGCTTGCAGCACACAAGGTTGTAGACTCACCGTTCATGTCACCTTGAGCTATAATGACTGTTGACAGTGAAAATAACAGGCTTTACCACAAACAGCTGGGAAGCAAAATCAAGGAAATAAGTGAAAACAAGGAAACATCACCTCCTACATTTCATCCCATTCTCTGTAGACTTTGTGTCCTTCCATCACTGGACAGCTGCCACACTGTGTTTTAGTTTGGTCCCAGCTGAGATGTATGGGGCTGGATCATGCACTCAGCAAACCGTAGTGGATCCACTGGGGACAGTGAGCTGGTAGAGCCTGGGAACAGCTGTGCTCATGGGTTGGGATGCAGGCTGGAAATGCACTGTTAGCAAAGGCTAATGATAACTGGTACTTCTTCTTGAACAAGATGGAAAATATGAGATTTATGAAAAATTACTCTTGTGGTTTGGCTGAACAAAATAGGTGCACTCAACCTACTTCACTTCACCAGGGCTGTTAAATAGCCCTCAGATCTTTGTGTCACTTTTCTTTGGGTGCCTTTCACTGGGCTTAAAAGCACTACACAATTTACAAGCACAAAATCACTATTTATTGCCAAAACATGCCATAATGGATTGGAGCTAACTTGCTGGTAGGCTAAGCATTAATAACATTTACCATGTGGCACTAAATTCCCCTCAGTGCGTCTCTCCTGCATATGCAGCTGCCAGTCCCTTAACATTTTTCTCCTTGAGACAGGTTAAACCTCAATCTTAATGAGCTTCCTTCTCCCACCTTTCTGCTCTTTCTCTTAAGGTTTTAAGTCTTATGTTTCTGGCTTTTTCTCTGAAGGTTTGATGACACCACATCTTTGTTTTTAACTGTGGTTCATTGGTACTGGCTCACCTCTCACCATTGTGTTCTTCTTTCACACCTTGCATGTGTTAGTGGTCTATGTACACACACTCAAACTAATGGGCTCTGGGTCACAGATGAAGCAGAGGATTTTGTTGAAACCTATAAAGCTATGCTATTTTCTGGACAGAGTAAGAGGCCTTAGAATCTATAGACACAAACCACAACCTCAACCTAGATAACATCCACATGAGAGATGTGTCCTTTTAATGTCCAAGGCACTTACACGTATGCTTTATAAACAGAGACACAGCTTACAATTCAGTTCCAACATTTTTTCACCTTCATGGATCTACCCAGGCATTTCCCCAGCTATGTGTGTCATATCATTCCAATGCTACCCACCTGGCGGACACCAAGCCCAAAAGAAAACACTATTTATGTAAAATGAATGCTATATTGTCAAGTCTAGACATCAGTAAGTGGGAAAAGGATGAGATCTACTGTTCTGGGACTTTCTTCTTATCAGAAATTGTCCACAACATATTCTGCGTCCCAGGTTGAGAAGCCTCATTGCAACACTGGTTTGTTAAACCAGCACTGGAGTCCCACATAATCAGTATCCTGTAATAGATATTCCACTGTTATTCCCATTTAATGTAAGGTAACTCCCAGCAGCAACACCCAACAGAAGCAAGTTTCAAATGGTATCACTCAATATATGAATGAGAGCAGAATTTTACATCAGCACTGTCAATTCTCTTGCTTTGGCAAGTTCCTCAAAGCCTCCTCAAAGTTCCTCACTGCACCTTGAAGAAAAGTAAAATGTATTGCTTTCTGATTTCCTTCATTCTTCCCCTCTCAGTTTTCTTTAAATCTTTCCAATTATTGCATTATGAAAAAGGGAGGAAAATACCAAAGACAGACACAAGGTGAAAGAAGAACACTGATAACATGTCAACCTGACTGCTTTTTCCAGATACATGAAAAAATTGTCTGTGAGGAGGAGAGGAAGAAAACAAAGATAGTGAAGCGCCCTTTAATCTAGCAGAGAAGCATCATCACAGGAACCAAATTAAAGCCAGACTCATTCATATGAGAAATAAGTTAGCAGCAAAGATGATTAACCATTGGAACAGAGTACAGAGGGAAGTTATAAAATTATTCCCTGTGTCCTGGTGTCTTCAAATCAAGACTACATTCTATCCTGTAAAATATGCTTTGATCAAAGAAATTCTTGGACTTGACACAGAGAAGGTCAGACTAGATAAGATGATCTTTCCTCTGACCTTAAAACTCTACAAATATGTACCTTCAGAGAGAAAGGCCAGACTGTGGTTGCAGTCTAGCACAGGGACACCAGAAATTTCGGTTCAAGGCCTGGCTCTGTTACAGATTTCCAGAATAACCACAAGCAACTTGTGTAGTTTATCTGTGCCTCTGTTCACCATCTGTAAAGTTTGAAGAATAATCCTCCTTCTGTTGAGCTTGTGAGCTATTTGTGGTATGGAAAGCAACTTATTAGGTGTGGGGACAGACCTTCCTTAAGCCTGCAGAGGAACATCTGTAAGCATCATTGCAAAGCACACGTGTCTATAAGGAAAGGTTGATGACACAGGAGAATATATTGGTAGGGAGGTAAGGAAATGCTTTGCTTTCATCGGTAGCCCCCTGAGTGCAGTTAAAAGATAACACATCAGAGCATGGGGATGGTCACTCAGCCAGAGAATTATGATTTCATCTCAGGATGCTTCTGGATACAAATAACATCCAAGGCCTCCTCGTGAGGGAGCCTCTCACTTCCTCCAGTGGCATTTGCAACATTGCTCTCATTTATGTTCTCAACAACAATAATCAAATGACCAGTGTCTGTCTCTATCCACGCACAATGAAGACTTGTGCTCTCTTTGCTTAGCTAAGAAACTTTGTGAGTTCCTGCCAAGAAGTGAAAGATCACTTTGAATGGCTGGAACAAATTCAAACCATGTTCCAGAGAGCTGGAAGGCTCACAGCCTTGTCCACTGCCCAGCTGCTCCTCCCTTCCTTACATCTTCATTGTGTCGATCAGTCTATATCGCTACTGGAGCTAAATTAGCTGACTGCTCCACCTGGTAGCTGGACGTGCTTCAGGTTTGCCCCTTGCCTGTCACTAGGGCTGAAATGTGAATATCCTTTCACGGCATGTAGGAAGTAGGCTTTAGGAAATGAGCTGAGCTTGAGCTGGGCTTCTACTGAGTCAGGGAGAAAAGGGCTGCATCCCAGCTGGAACCTCAGAGCAACATCTCAATGAGTCCTTATGTGAGCTGCTGTTACTTACATCCGCTCCAGAGAGAATGGGAGCTTATACAGCAGTCTGCTGCTAAGCTTGCAATACACATAAGATGCTCTTTGCTCCAGAAGCTTCTGCTTCAGTTCCTGAAAGAATCATAGAATCACAGAAACATCTGGATGGAAAAGACCTTTAAGATCATCGAGTCCAGCCATAACTTGTCTACTACTAAACCATGTCTCTAAAGCACCTAATCTACCTGTCTTTTAAATACTGCCAGGTATGGCAACTCAACCACTTTCCTGGGCAGCCTGTTCCAATGCTTGACAACACTTTCAGTGACAGAATTTTTCATAATATCCAATCTAAACCTCTCTCACCCTATCACTTGTTACTTGGGAAAAGAGAATGACTCCCAGCTTGCTACACCCTCCTTTCAGGTAGTTGTAGAGGGTGATGAAGTCTCCCCTCAACCTCCTTTTCTCCAGGCTAAAAAAACCCGCTCCCTCATAAGACTTGTGCTCCACCATGAACTTGCATATATAACAATACATTTCTATAAAAAACAGCACTTGTCATCTATAAGGGAAAGTGCTAATTTCTCTGTCTATGAAGATAATTACTTCAGCAGTGAGTTACAGTCCTACTAAGTCATCTTTAAAGAGAGAAAATAGAGCTAACAAAAGAAAGCAATAGCCAGCAACTCACAGGTTTTCTAGGGTACCTTAGTGCTTGCAAGAAGAATAATAGCGACCGTTGTTTCCAGTTCCCCAGTACTCATAACAAACCTCATCAAGCTAAAAGCGTGACCAGGGTCAGAATAAGGCACTGAAAGATGTGTGAAGGGTTGGAGAAGGAGAGGAAAAGACAGCTATTGGGGCAAGTGGAGAACCATATCAGAAATGCAGTAAGACACAGCTCCACAGAGCTAAAAGATGCACTTATCCTGACAATCCCCCCTTGGCACAATGTCGCTGTATGTGATCCTCTTAGACTATCACTGGTTCTCTGTGATATGTGTCTATCTGGTTTCTCATGGCCGCAATAAACCCTTCTACTGCACTAATCTCATTTAACAGTTCCACTGACTTGAAAAGAACCCAAGTAAAATTGCTGTGCAATTTCTGCTGGCATTATTATGGCTGTATCACTTGTCAGCTTTTGTAAACAAGATAAACATAGTTAAACTTAAAGCATCAGATATGAAGAAATTTGGCATGTTATAGCAGCCCATCAGAAATACTTTTTGACAGGTACCTTATAAAAAAGGAAACAAGAAGATGCTGGAGAGGATAATAACTGCAAGTTTTTCTTTCGTAGAATTCTTTTGCCCAAAGAGGCTGCAAGAACTCAATGTTTGGCCTTTTCAGCAATGTTAGCTAATGCTGCTGTCACACACAGCAGCCTGTACCCAGACTGGCTCCCTGGAAGCCGTGAGTTTTGGTATCAGTCTCCACATCTTACAGAGCCTCTCATCTCGGAGTGCAGCACTGGGATCCAGCTACCTGGAGGCTGGAGGATAAAAGGCAGAACTGCAGGAGGCATGCAAAGCTGGGAGGGAAGGGGGGAAATGTTCCTGATACAGCACAGGGAAAACCCCTACGCACAATTGATTTCTAACATGTTTGCACAGCAAGAGGACATCCCCTATGAAGGGCCTGTGTGAAAGATCATCCCCCACTCTTCCCCACACAAGCGGTTGGTTTGTGCCTGCAGCTACTCTGTGCTCGAAAGAAGACAAGAATCTCCCCTCTAGCACCTGCATGAAAAGACCAAGCCCAAGGAATCTCCCCACACCCAGGAAGTACCCACGCTCCCTTACCACCTCTGGGAGCACATCCCTGGAGGGGTGGGATGGGGGAAGGCGAGCTCGCAGCCTCACACCGTGCTGACCAGGGAGGACAAATGGACACACCAGCATGGTGGGCTGAATGGTGCCGATGCAAGAGGCATGGGGAACTACATGCTCAAGGACAGTCCATGGGGTAAGTCTAGGTCCTCCCTTGCACCTCAACCTTGAGTCCTCTCGGACTACGTGGAGGTCAGACCAACGACAGAAAACCTGAGTCAGCTGTGCCGAGACCTGAGCCCATGGCTCCAGGAAAGGTAGGCGCTTCCTAACCTGAGGTCAGGACATCTTCTGGAAAAGATTCAGAGTTCATGAGAGATATATTAGCTCCTAGCCAGAGAGGAAAAAGCAGACCTAAAAATAACTGAATTATAAAGGCCGCTGACAGAGGTCAAGCCATTGATGCTCAGAAGATAAAGTGCTGGTTTCTACCATTGTCTGCGTGCTATACAGTCAATAAAGAACACCAATAATGATGAACAGCTCTTGTCTCTTTTGCAACTGTAAAATACAATGGGATGAATTTTCAGCATTAGGAGAGTTTAGGACATTTATGATGTCACCTTATTTTTTTTTCAGCAGACACAGAATTACAGGACATTAAAGTCTTGCTAGAGATGCTTGTGGGCAAAGGTGTTGAGATTTGAGGGTAGACTGGGCAGACAAGTCAGGATGGTATGATCAAATAAAGAGCTCTTTGTCTTATGACATCTTGCTTTTGAGGAAATAAAATTCCCGTCTCTTCACACTTCTTGAGAGTGTTTTAGAATTGCCTCTCCTACTGTGGTGAAGAGTGAAAAATATGCAGCATTTTGGGTGGAAGCTGATGGGAAGACGTTTTCCTGCCATAGATTGTGCTAAAGCAGCTGATTATGTTGTCTTCAAACGTTTCCATTTCCCTCAAAGAAATAAAGATTCCAATGAGAGTTGTAAGTGCCTAACAGTTTCACACGTAGGGATTTGAGACTCATTCTGGACTCATGCTGAAGGTCACATCCAGTTGATCCACATCTAAATAGGCAACATCTCCTTCAAGATAGGAAGGTACAGGCAGTGAAGGGTGATGCCAGCTCCTGCACTTCTTTCTGGGCTGCAGGCTATGAAGCCCATGCACCTTAAGCACTGCTGATCTTACCACACCAGCTTCAGACAAGATTTGGGCAAAGAAACATCTTCAGTGTTAGGTGACTCAAGACACCTACAGTTCTGTCACCCCGAATTATCTGATGCCCAAGAGCAATCAGGGAAAGTGAGAAAGAAACCCAGCTGACGTGAGTTCACCACTCTTCTTATCGACTTTGCTATAGCAGGCTCCCTACTGACTCACTACCAGATCTTCTCATTGTGGTTTTAACGGGTGACATATGTATGCAGAGAGAGCATTTTCCCACTGATCAGTTATGCTAATTTCTGGAAACAGCAATAAATAGTCTAGAAAAAAATGTGTGCTAGTACATTAGTGTATGAAGACAGCAATGACCTGCTGTATATCAGTCAGACATTATTGATCAGAATATTAATTTTTTAAGTTTATGTACTTTCTGAGTATTTGCAACCTTCTTTCAGCTGTAATTAGAAGTCACTATTGATAATAGGCAATATTTTACTTTATAGTAAAATTAGTCCCAGAAATACTGGTGATTAAATGGCCTCAATCTGTCTATGTTTATATAGAGAGATCTCGACATCTTTAAGGACTATAAAAAATGAAACTAACTAATTGAGTGTGTGTCTTAGAAGGATAAGAAAACTCTCTCTCATTCATCTTTGGCCATTTTAATAAGTCATGTGCCAAATATCTTGTCATTAAAGGTGAAAGGGAAGAAAAACTTGTACAGTTGTCCTAGGAGATCAACCTTCACTACTTTCTCATACAACCTCAAGTCTTAGAAATTATCTTATTAACATGACTGTTACTGTGTTCAGGGTTGTCCTGAGGCCATTGAATTGAAGCCATGGCAAGCAAGTTGTACTTAAACCAGCTTTGCTTTCCTTGGCCTCTGGCCTCCCCTGTGGATTGCAGCTGGGCTGGACCTGAGCTGGCTTTGGTGGGACAGCTTCAGCTGCTGCTGAAGTTATTGCAATGTCCATGACAAACCACTTGTTTGTGTGAGAAAGAGAGAGAATGTGAGTTGGGGAATGTTGTATCAAAAATATATTTAAAAGTACACATAGAAGCTGGTGGATAAGCAAATACTTTCACTGGCATTCCACTTTCACCCTCAACTACAACAATAAACTGTGTCTCCCTTTTTTATTGTCTCATGGTCTACACTGGTAGCTGTTTTGTCCATGGTTATCAGAACAGCTCCTGTGCTGCATAGGATCCTGCTGACTCTGGTTTTCACCACCTGCAGCAAATGGACGTGAACCCACAACATCCTTAACTGCATTCCAATGCAACCAAAACACAGGCACTAATCACACGGTTACAAAGTCCTTCGGCTGCCTGGGATGGAAAGATTTATGTCCTCAAAGACTTGGCTAGCCCATTATTGCTCACTCATTGTGTTTGCCTACAAGTTATGACTGCTCTTTCCATTTAATTTTTAATGCCGCTGTAGCCTTGCCTCACTAAGCTCCAGGAGAGCTGTAAAGGCACTGGCTGTTACTATGAACTTATAATCTCTTGGCAAAAGCAGTGGGTGCAAGCAGAGTCTTTCCTGCATGACAATTCACAACACCCTACTCTGACTGTTAAGAACAAGCCATTTTTTTCTTCAAAGCAAGGGTACAGTTTAAATTTTCGGTCAGAGGCTTAAGCCAGAGGAAAGAGTAAAATTTCCCAGATGAGGCATATGAATTCAGTGAACACGTCTGAATCACACATTATGGGCCTAGATGTGGTTTACTGTTATTCAAAAAGCTCATAGCTGTTCTTATCTAGTGTTTCTCTTCTGTTTCATTTTTGCTGAGTGCTCATCTTCTCGCTATCTGTAGTCTAGGCCCTGAGGGGAACTTTAATTTTTCTGTTCCTTAGATTTTAACCCAAATCAGATTATACTACTGTGATACTGAATTTAGTGACTCAATATGTTTTCCATTCCAGTTGTTTCTATTTAGGTAACATATCCCAAATTGTCTTTTCTTTCTAGCTTTTCAAACACTGAGACCCACTATGCACGTGTATCCAAACTGTGAAACTCGATGTCAAGTATCACCTGCATAGCGACCACCATGCAACCACAGTCAAAATTTTCATATGTAGGCAGGAGACAGTCTGTCTACGCTGTCAGTATGGTGTGCTGGCATGGCATGTAGACACCTCCACAAACCACTAGAATTTGTCCTTCAGAGCCCAGGTTATTCACACAAAATGCCAGAGATTCCTGCATGTCTCTAAACCACCAATGATTTCCAGAAGGAATCAGAGGTGCTGGACAATGCCTGAGAACAGGCGAGAATGGAGATGCTATTGCAAATCTGTATGATCTCGGTTCAATTTCCTTCTTTCCCAAACAGCTGCTTTAGGCCCAGCAGCTGCAGCATTTCTGGTAAAGTGCAAACCACTTCAGAGGGGAGCATCAGACATTCAATTTTAGCCAAGAACCTGGGAGGTGGTGCCCCATCATCCTTTTGTTCCCCAGCAAGCAGCTCCAGCAGTCATCCTTTTCCACTGGAGTCACTGTTTAGTGGCCCTCTCCAACCAGATGCCAAACCAGACAATTCTTCTGACCATACCATGAGCAAGCTACACAGCAGGAGAAGCACCAGGATCTCGTACCATGTAATATTGCATGGGGACCACAAGTTGCTGCTGCAAGGTTCCACAGAGCCCTACCAGATATTGAGAGCTGTGTCCTGCCCAAATGCGCATCTGAAGCAGAGGAAACCCCAAAGCAGACCCTGCCCTGGACTGGAGTTCCCCCCTGCACTTCTGTTCCCATGTGAAGGAGCTGTGGAGTGGGTGAGTCAGGCACTGAAGGGATCCCCACTGTGGGTGAGTCAGTGCAGGGAGTGGAGCAACTGCAGCGGCTCCAGTTCGTGTCGCCCCTGGCAGAGCGGCTGTGGCACTGGAGGAGAAAGCCCGGGTGCTGCAGCTGATGAATCATTCACAGGGCTGGAGGACTGGTGGCTCCACAAGTGAGGGAATGCAAAGTGGTCTAAATTCGTCATTCCTCCTCCATCACCTTCCAGCACTGTGCCAACTGCACAGTGACAGACACCATTCTCCTGCTTTATGCATTTGATGTCACAGCCTTTGAGGCCAGGAAAGGCCATCACAGCCACCTAGCCTGACACCTTGCCTCGCAGAGCCTGTAAAACTTTAGTCAATGTTTTCTGCATCAAGCCTTAACTTGTGTTTCGAGCAGCAGCGTACCTAGCATGACCCACAAGATCCATAGCCATCACCTGGGGTTTTATAGATATTCGAAATTCAGTTGGACCTAGCAGTGTTCAACATTTCCCTTCTTACTTTCTGTTCTCAATCTCTCACCATGGGTAGCAAACCAACTGAAGAATAATTACAACAATTAACTTGCACCATGCAATAAGGAAAAGAGAAATTGAATGAGGTTTGTGGTTGGTAATCTGGAGGTCATGGAGAAAAATCAATGTACCCAATAAAAATGCAAGCACCATTCCTTTGTTTATCAAACAAATTAATAAGGGTTTTATGCATCAAAGCGTATTCACTACAACATAAACTAGAAAATTAAGTGAATTTAAGTAGCTTGGCTCTGTCCACATAGTGGTGGTGAAGCATGTCTTTCATTTATTACCTCTTACAAATTATTAGCTTGGTAGAAAAATTTCCATTGAAATTCTTTTCAGAGTTAGAAAAACTTTTCCTTTTTTCAGTCAAAATTATTTCCTCATGAGAACTGTGTACTCTCTGGAGGAAAAGAACAACATTTTGTAAAAAATTGACCCATCAAAGATGTAAGTTATAGTTAAGGCAAATATTTTAAAACCTAAACAGAAAAATGGAAAATAGACTATATGGAAGATATAACAATGTAACTCAAATGTATGAATTTGTTTGTTAAAAGGAGCTTGTGCATTAAATCTGTGAATAAGAAGGCATAAATCCTTCTTATAAGGCCGTTCAAGAGCAGTCGCATGGGTGAAGGGTGGGAAGGAGCCATGCTTGCAGCTAATGAAAAGACATATTGATGTCATCATGTAGACTTAGCACTGTTGCTGTCCAAGGAACCTAAAACTTTTTAGTGTTTCTGCAAACTGTTCCTGAATATTTGCTGGCCTCTGTCTGTGGCATCATTATGCTCCCTCACTGAGAAATTATTATGGAACAAATTAAATTCTAAGAGATAATTTTGCCTCCGGGTTGGCTATATCCTGGCCATCAATCCTCTGAAATGGCTGTGAACATACTAATTGACAATGCATTTCTCATGAAAAATAAAGGCCACTATATACTTATATATGTATTTCCATCTTTTAGTTGATAACATTGTGATAGCAGCTCCAGCAGAGGATACTTCCTAACTGACAGCCAGAGGTTAATGGCTTTGCCTTTGCCTATGGCTAAACAAGCTCCTCCCAGCTAGTCATTAATTTCCAAGAAATATCCTTTGTCTTGAGTGCTATTGGTTTAAGTCTACTTTTAATTCCATACCAGCCACTGGGAGTGGTGCCTCTTGTATTACAAAGAAAATCTCTTGAGTAATAGCTTTACTCACTCTCTTTATTTGGTACTCGTATCTCATCCCAAAAGTCAGAGAGTGGATTTACTCTGACAATATTTTGGCAATGAATATGGCTGATAAAAGAAAAATAGAAGAAAGGGGGGAACCCAAAGCTGCTACACCATTGGAAGTTACTCCCAGGATCTGAAACAGAGGTGGAGATTGCAAATGCAGTATGGAACATAAACTCTTCATGCTCTTCCCCATCCTCTCCTGGAGCTCCTTGCAGATGATTGGCTTGTCTACATAGCACAAGGAAATGCTGTTGAGTCACCTAACATGTAGGCATGCCTTTTAGTCCAGTGACTAGAGGATTAGACAGGGAGAAGGTCTCAGCTCTGTCTGCAGTTATTCTGCTAGCTCACTTGAGGCAAATTGTTTAGGCATATTCCTTTACTTCCTCCTGTTTAATACAAAATCTGATCAGCCAGGTTAAGGCAGAAAAATTTCCAAAATGATGGTGTCTTTGACAGTCAGATGTGCTGATCCAGTGATATAAAAGCACAGGAGATCACTGTTCAGGCTGCGCATTAGAGCACACATCTGAAGAAACTGAAGTACACGATGCTTTCAGAAATCATGGAATATGTTATGGGGAGAAGTAGAGCAAGGAGCATTTATTTTTACTCTTATATCTTTATTTCCTGAGCCATAGATTTTATTGTTGTTGACGATGATTATAAATCAAATGGACTTAGTATCCTCATTCAGATTCCCATTTTAAACACCTTTCTATGGAGCTTTTTTCCCAGCCATCCATTCCCAAAGACAGTAGCTAGCATTTTGTAAAAGCAAGTATTTACAAATGCGTACAGCTGCGTAATGCTGCTGCATAACTGCATCAGGAGTTGAACGGTGTCTGTGCAATGATGGTCAGAGCAAGGTGACTTGTAAACGATGTACACTTTATAACTAAATGTGTCATCAAAATATAGTGGAGCACTTTGCACCTCTTTCTGCATCCTTTGATCACAGTCCTCAGAGCCATTTTGTCAGCTCTGACCAGATGGGAAAGTACGTCTATGTGTTAGAGTAAGGTGATGCAGCAAGGAAATGCCTGATGGAATGAAAGAAGACTGCTTTGTTGGGTGAATTAAGAACAGTAATAACTGGTACCATGGTAGAAGACCTTGCTGGATGCAAAGTCCAAGCTGATTGAACTTTGGATTGTTAAGTGATGCGTCTGAACTTTCTGAGTATTACATAAAAAGCAAAGCACCTCTCAGCAAGAACTGGGAACAGCAGAAGTGTCAATATATTACAAAATATATTACAATATATTACAAACACAAAACCAAATCCTAACTTGGATTTTTAGGCTGCAGAATCACTCTGGACAGATGTTAATCTTTTTATTCCTGGGCCCTGATACATATCTTGGGTACTGTAAGGGGGCAGGGGAAGAAGCTTGGTTTAATTATACTGTATTTATAGGCAGTATTTATATTCATCACTTTGTTTTGAGGAATAGGTTGGCTAGAGAAAAATTGTCTTGACAAAAGCTTCCAGGGATACTTACTAAACAGCTCTTTTCCCCCTGTTTTCAGCAAGAAAACACATGCATAGTTACAGCATAAGTCAGCTAATGCATATTGTTATCACTTGTACTACAATAGCAACTGAAGCTTTCACTCATGATCAAAGACTTGTTCAAGATCATGTAAAAACCTGCTAGAAAACATGATCCTTTGCCGGTTTCCTCAGAGTCTTTGTCTTCTGTTTTCCCTCTTTCCACCAAAAACTAACTTTAAGACTAACTAACTTCAAGATTAGAAACCAACTCTAACACTTTTGAGCAGATACCAAATGGTTTCCTCAAAAGAGAGAACATTTGGGTGGGAGGGCAAGGATAGAGGAAGAGGGGTTCCTAACAAACCCCACTGCTATCCTGTGTCTTTCTGTAGCCAGGAGAGCTGTAGCAGCCAAATAACCTCTGCAGTGTGGGTTTTTCATAAATTACTAGAAATGGGAATGATGAGTTCACTGTCAAAGATGGACATAGGCACAGTCATGGGGTGCTGTGCAGGAGGGGCAGCTCCAGCAGTGAAAAGAATAGCAAACACCTATGTTAAATGTTTGTATTAAAAGCAGCTGCCAGATAATTCATTACAAATACTGAAATTTAGAGTATCCACTTTGTCATGAGTTTTGCTCACCAAAAATGTAGAAGTGTAGGAACTGGCAGAAAGACAATTTTCTTTTTTGGGATTTATATGCATAGCTCATGTTTTTTATACCTATCTATATAGGTATAGCTGTGATGTGAGCAGGTAGGAAGGTTCAGTTTAGGGGAAGGGGACCCTAAATATTGGATGCTAAACCAGTAACATCTTTCTGGAGTAGCTGGGGTAGCTTCCAAGACTTTGTAGTGAACAAGCATTTTGGACTTGAAGTCTGAGAATGCAGAACTGAGAGGTCTCCTTCAAGCCCAGACTCAGACATACACATCCTGGTTTAATCCACCCACTCCAGCCAAAAATTCAATGGTGTCTGCTGAGTCCACGTCAAAGATATTGCCCTTTTTTCCACCATGCTGAGCCATGAGGTTATTTACACATCGCTCCATGAGAAATTCCACTGGAACCAACACAGCTTTTCACGCCCAGTGAAGTCGACTCATTGTGATTCCCTAAAAAACGTGAAAGACTTCTAAAGAACGTCAGTGACAGCTAGAGATTAAGATTGCTGGCATCTTCTGGCTACACTTGTGTCAGTGCTAACCACGAACAGTCATTGGTTTTTTTCTTATGGCTGTTACCATGAATCAGCACCAAGCCTCCATCCATTCAATCTCCCCTCATTGACTGTGGTCTAAGCAGAGCACACACACATTATACAGTAAAGCATCATTCCATTCACTCTGAAAATAACTACAGAACTTTTTATGATTCCTACATAACACAAGAGAATCATCTCCTCGCCTTCTGACTCCAGAGATTTCTGAATCCATTTGAATTCAGTGACTAAACTGCATTCCTATGCAAGTCCGTAAGAGCAAAGTAATTTACCCAGTATGAACCTAGTGGCTAGTAAAATATGAGTGTACTGCCTGATAGCAACACTGTCATGTAGAGATACGGAGCAGGGAGTATTTATTCATTGAATAACTTTACTTCTGTGGTACTTCCTTACAGATACTTAACCATTTGTTTAGCTTTTGCTCAGTAGAAATGTCCCTTTTGGTGTAATTACATCAAGAGATGTCTATATCTCTTGACATATTTACATCTTTTAATATCCTTAGCATTAATTTGTTTTGAAACATTGTTTCCAGCTGCTTTTAGAGTGATTACCTGAAATGACATGAGTAGTGTTAATTCATGAAAATTTGTCATTTCAGCTTGCAGAAAATTCTGTTGAAAGGTTGTGTTGAATGTTAAATTGTTTCATGGCACTGATCTGTGGCAAGTACATGGCTATTTTTTTTGCCTTTTTTCTATTGAATGCTTTAGAAGTTCTCTGTAGTGGGATCTGACAGTTCTCAGAAAAGTCTTGAACCCTCCATTTCTCCACTTCTGCGTGGGATTGAAGCACTGCTTCCTCCCATGCTTTTTATTTGTTACCTCTCCCCTTCCATCACTGCTCAAAAGAGCAAACCTTCTACATGTCATAGGAATTATGGGCCAACACAGCAAAGACCTCTGGGTTTTTCTCTGAGGCTTTCAAACTTTACCTAGTAATGCCTGCTGTTGAAGGGGTTATTGTGTATAAGCCATGTATTTTTGCTGCTTTTAGATATCTCCCAGAAGAAACTGGGACTGTTTTGTCTTGTGAAACACTCAGAAACAACAAAAGTTGCCAAGATGCAGGATAACAACATTTAGACTTCGTACAGAAAGCCAGAAAAGCCTTTATGCCATAGAAGATTGTCATAGACCGAACACGCAAATCCTAAAAACAGCCTTTCCTTTAGCATTTTATTACTTTCTTTTCCAAATGCAGATGACACCAAGAACTAGAGGGCAAGCAATTATGACAAACTCCTTTTACCTTCAGCTGAAGTTTTGCTTTGACTTTCTGGGAGAGAGAAGACCCAGAAGAGGCTTCCAGACTAGGACTGAGTTGAGTCTTCTGCTCCTGCTGAGTCGCTTCATGCTTGAGGAAGCCTTCCCTCTGTCCAGACATACAAACAACTTGCTCCTGGGCCACCAAAGTCATTGTGAAAGGTCATAGTCACAGACTTGGCTATGGCATTGGAAGATGACAGTATCTCCTGAATACTGGCAGAAAGACTTTGCCCACAACTGTGCTGACCCAATGGCCCCAACTCAGATTCCGCAGTAGATTTTACCTGCTTGTTCCACCCATGGATACCTATGGATATA
>NW_010164359.1:0-4092 GCF_000695765.1 Mesitornis unicolor | reverse complement strand
CCTGCTGAATCTCCATATGCTGCCTGACAATCATGGCTTTTTGTCACATGTGTAAATCACAGGAGTTATCCCCATGGCACCTGATAATCTAGGCATGAATTTAGTGAGGGAATAATGCCAGTTTACATCACTTAAGATTCTTGTGCTTACAGATGTGAAATTAGAAGCATATCCTTGAATTCGTTTCATTAACAATCATTGTTTTGCCTGCTTTAGTCTATAAAAACAGAATTTTAAATATCTTATGTTGTGCCTTACTCTACTTATGGAAGTCTTAACAATGTCCTGTCTTCTGCTGCAAAAATATTAAAAATGTTTAAGCCCCCCCAGATGCATATAAATAGTAATATCAACAACACAAAATCTACTTGGGGACCAATTCATCAGCCAGAGCTCTTGTTCTTTCTGGTTGACACTTTGATAATGCAATACAATCACATGGGCTTGCAGCCCTGCCTGCTTGGTGTGCCATCATTTATAACACATTATCAGAGTGACAGCTGGCAGTAACAAGAGGCCAAGTGCCAGATACGCACAGTGCATCTTACTGAAAAAAATATTTCCCTTTTAAAACACAGATAGGTTGATTAAGAAGTGAGGGAATTCCTCCCCCTTCCCCCAGATGGCTGCGATGATTCATTGGAAACTAACCCAGACGTAGCTTCACAGCACACTGGCAAAACTCTATGCTCCACCTTCCCTCCTCTATTCAGGTTATATCCCGTGGGCTTCATCAGGAAAATTTTTCCTGACAAGGATTAAAAACAGTGATCTATAAGCAATGAGCAACATCACCATGTGCTTTAATTAGGTAGGACAAAAAGCTAGCACAACAATGCATTTCATATATTTTATATTTTATATGCAAGAGTATACCCTGAAGAGCCCCCTGTTTGCACTCCACTTGCTTTACGTTTGACCAGCCTGCTTTCCCTGTGGCCCCCTTGAATTCAAGCCCAAACAATGCACTCTCAGAGCTCCAGTCACCATAAATCCCTGCCTCCTTCTTCACTGAAACTCCTTCTCAGGCACCATCTCCAGGCATCCGAACTACCCTTTCCTGATCCAGTCTGACCTGTTAATCAGTATTATTGAAGAGTTACCGCTTTGAACTGTAGGAAGTAATCTGGTGTATTAAGTCCTCCTTTTAGTTTCACTAAATAGTCCTGTGACCTCCTTAAAAATCCCTCAAAAGAAAACACAGGATTTCTGTGTCCCCACACAGGGCGCTAATTGGGAAAGGACAATGAGTTAAAGGAAGAAAAGCATTAGAGAAGAAGACTTTGTGAGGAAGTGATAGAGTTAACTGGTTGCTATTTCATTACTATGCCAGCTGACTGTACAGGACCTCACAATGTTCTCAGGGATGTGGGGAGCAGTGTGTGTTCCCTGGCAGAGACCCAAGATCTAGATTAAAATCTCCCAGAGTTAATTTAGGAAAACAATAATATTCAAAGTTGGAAGGTTTTTTTTTTTTAGGCTATATCCCACCATGAAACACGCGATCTCTGGGCCTATTTCTTGTCCACATAGACCTCTGCTTGTGAATTCTTGCAAATGCCTAGCCCTGTATTTTCAAATGAGAGACCTGAACAGGAAGTACATAAATTAATAATTTTGTATTCAAATAAATATTATGAGTTTTCAAGAACTGTTAAACAACTGTGGCCCCAATGGAATAATTGTCACAACCCCCAATGTTTAATAAACTAATTATCACTAGTTACTCAGTTTGTATAGTAAGTCCAACATTGACACTAGTCTTGGTTGAGGTTTTGCAGCTGTTTGTATTTTCCTTATGACTGTTCCCCTGAGGTAGTTTTTCTCACAGCTCTAGCATCTACTGCCAGGACAGAGGATGGGAGGACAATTTGCAAAGCATCCCATAGGACCTGAACACTTGTAAAAACTGTTGCTCAGATCTCAAAACCATACAGCTGCCATCCTTTTCCAAACCACCATGGCAGGATGGTGTTAACCAGGCTCCCTGATGGGTATCTGTGGTTCATAGCCAAGCTGATGGCCCACACAGGGGCTGAGTGGTGTGCTGGGGAAAATACACATACAGGTCCAGCTCTGCCCTAGGGAATCCAGTCCTAATGCACCATGACCACAAAAGCGTAAGATAATTAGACTGTTTTCCCCATGTTGTGTCTGTGGTCAGGGCTATAACACAGCCCTAAGCTGTAGGGTTTCCCATGTTGTGCCATGGTTCCCATTTGTACTTCTGCTTCTCTATGTGTTGTTGAAAAATACTTAAAATTTTTCTATTTCTCTTCACATGTAATTTGAGCTTTTTGCATCCCTTGGCATGTTGCTGTGTGCTAAGAAAAATTTCCTCAGCGAAACATTATTTGTTTGTTTTTTTTTTTACAGGGCCTGGTCTCCATAGATCTTAGCACTTCTACCCCCTGTAAGGGGGAGTAGAAGAAGCAAGAGGAGATAAACCAGTTTGGGAAGGCAGAGAGGAGGACTATCAGAAACTTTAATTTCCATGTGTGTACCTCCTTGTTTGAACCAGGAATGTAGTATGTGAAAGATAAGAAGCCACCCTTCCTAACCCATTACAATGCAGCTTTGTTCAAATGTCACCTCTGCTGCCGAATGGGTGTTTTTCTCACCTCAGCTCTGTCATGTGCACGGCGGCTGGCTGAGAGCATGATAGGCACTTTTCAGGGAAAAAACTGAGCATCTTTATTCACAGCGACAGAGGGAGTTGTTCAAATCAGCTTTTTTGTGAACACTGTTTCTTTTCAGGTGCTTTCCTTTGTATTGCAGTCTCAATTTTGGAGTGCACCCTCTATACTGAAAGACATTTAGTGGGTCACTACTGGATACATGCTAAAGCACCTCTGGGAATCCCACCTGGTGATGTGTATCTTTCGGCATCTAAAACCTGCTTACGAGCTCTGTTTTCAATAAAATGCTTTTAGACGGGTGGATATCTGCTCTACATAAAGGTTTGTTATAGTGCTATCAATTCTAGGAAACATGAATTTTATTTTTTCAGTCAGCAAAGTCCAACAAAGCAAGCAAGTTTGTACCAGTCTGAAAATGTCACATGCAGATAGTTTTCCTTCCTGAATAAAACTGAGCTGGCAGCATTGTGGCTGCATGCAAAATTGGGTGTACACTAGTTTATCTATTTGTACAATGTAAGTGTGCAGATAAGGCCTTAACAGAACCTTGGTGTCCCAATCATCTCTGAAAGTGAGACTTTAGAGAAACTTCAAGAAATTAACTTAAAAACTTTAATCAGTAAAAAACTCTGGAAAAGAAAGGCAAAAGGTTTCTTGCCATTGCAAGATGCACTTTGAAATGTAGCTTTTTACAAGACTACAGTCATGTTAAGATAGCTGGAAATGCCTCTGAGCTGTAAAAAAGGCATTTTTGTGATGCCATCCCTCTTAAACTTTCCCTTTTAGCAGCAACTAAAGCCTTTAGCAAACCCACATTTGCATTTTGGCTTTGCAGTAAAAGTATCAAAGTGATTTGAAACTCTTTCTCCCCCTCTAATTAAATTGGCACAATTAAAATGACCTCACTGCTCAAGGAGGACATTCCAAGGAGGACATTCGTGAATACTCTGAGCATTGTGGCCAACAGATGTTGACCAGAAACCATGATGACACTATCTGCAAAATGCAAAACCTGCCATACAGTTTTGAACTTTTTAATACGAAAACATTGTTTCAGTGCAGTAAACTGCTTGAAGATATTAGAAGAATAATATAATGTTTATATACATTCTTTCATTGTAGTCTTACTTTACAAGGGAGTGTTGTTTTGAAAGTCTACTGATTAAACTGTATTTTAGGCCCAGATTGCTAATACTCTAGTGGATTAAAATCTGCTTTTTTTTTTTTACTTTATAAATTCTTATCTCTTGCTGTTAACAGCAACTAGTCAAATTTTGTGGGTTTTGCTGGATTGCTTCCAAGGCAAATTCACCAGATCCTTATGTTGAAGATGGCTATGTAAATCAGGAATAAGTCCAATGAAGTACATTAGAAATGCATCAATGAAATATTGGTGCGAGAAGATATTCACAGACAGAATCGCACACAGAATCGCTCGGTTGGAAAGGACCTC
>NW_010164358.1:9289-14031 GCF_000695765.1 Mesitornis unicolor | reverse complement strand
GGGCTCTGTCCTCCCCGACAGGTGTTCAGCACTGGGCTCTTCCCCCTCCCACCACAGCGCCCGCCAAAACCAGAGCCACCAGGTCTCCCCTCAGGAGAGGTTTCCTCCTCCACCGCGCTGAGGTGGCAGCCACTCGGAGGCCCCCTTGACCACTGCCATAGTCATCTCTTGTGTTTTAAATGTTCACCCGTTCATCAAAACCCTCTTACAGCTCACCATTACCTAGCTACGTTCAGTATAAAGCAAATTAGACTGAGGAAAACACATAGGGCCCTGCCATTTGCATTGTAGTCCATCTTCCTCTGAACTGTTGTGGCTGCAGAGCACAACAAAACAGAGATGGTCTTCATCTATTCTGTATTCCCTCTTTTTTTCCCATTTGTCAGACCCCTCAAAGGGCTAAAAACTACATAAACTAATTGCACTGATGGGTTTCAAATGCCACCACTTGAATTAAGGGTATTGGTTTCCTGAGCAAAAGCAGTACAAAATGAAAGCCAGCCCAAGGCATGCAAACATCTTGCATTTCTTAAAACCAGCCTTCTTCTCATTGCTAAATCTATACAACATTATCTCTACACAGAGATCCCAGAATCTGAAGTCATCGTTAACAAATAAGGGTGTTCACCTTTTCATTTTCTCTCAGTCACTTGCTTATGCTTCTGCGTGATGTAAAACCCAATACTGGTCATGCCATAAGCATGCCAGCTAGATGTCCAATGTGTAATTTAATTTGCATTCCTCTATAGTAATTTTGGAGTGCCTTTTGTTCCTTAACTTGTTGCTCAGGCTGAGAACCTCATTAAACCCAAAAACCTGCCGCAGTGTCAAGCATGCAACAATGGCACCAGGAAGCAGGGTTTAGCCCAATTTGCACTCTTACATCCAGCTTTTTTTTTTCTTGCATCTCTTTTATATTCAGTTGCACTCTTTTATATTCAGTGGTGCAGCTGCAGAGGCTCAGAGCCATGTTCTAGACAGCAGTAGACAACATTGCCTAACCACATTCACACCTCAATTTGTATTCTGAATCTTTCAAAGTTACCTTTAGATTGCTTATGTCAGGCTAATTTTTGCAACTTCTTACAAGGTTGCAAAGGATTGCAGTAACTCTTCAAATACATTAGTAAGCAGATACATGTTTTGGGCTGGGCTATTTTTCTCTCTCTCCTTGTGATCTTGGAAAAAACACTTGTGAATTCTGTCATCTATACAGTAAGAATCTAGCAAAGGTATCTAGTGTATCTACAGCAGTAACGCTCACACAGCCTGTAGCACTGAGAGTGCTAACATCTAAAATACTGTGGATTTTGTGTACCTGTAGTAGATCAAAGGTGCTAAGAATCCTTCACTTTTGAATAACGTGAGCCAGAACACCTTGTCTTTCAATCTCATCTCTCATTTATCAGTTGCTGAAGTGGAAGTGCTTACTTAAGGTATGTTAACTTTCAGAGTCAGGACTATAAATTAGTCCAAAACACAGCTTAGCTCAGTATGGAGAAATCAACCATAGCCCCTTAACCTGCTCTCCTACCCATCTCTACTCCCAAGAACAAAATGCATCTCCAACAGGAACCTGAAGTTCCTATTTCGAGTCTGCTGGTAGAGTTAGGTGAGCATGTTTATGAGTGAATTGAATACAGCAGAAAGAGGAGTTTCAGGTAGGAGGCCCTACCACTGTCTCCATACTCAAAATGAATGGAGAGAAGGACTCCTTTCAAAAGCCACTTTGGAGAAGACCAATAGCCAAAGTGTTCCAAGCTGTTGTCTTGATAGGTTCCTTTCTCCATTGATAAGGGAAAAAACTTCAGAACCTACAGTTGGATGACATTAATAAGAAGTGAGCACATGCTCTTGCTTAAATTATGGAGCTGCTTTTGTTCACACTTTCCCTTGAAATAATTTCATAGCATGTATTAGGTACTGAATTTAAGTATTCAGCTCTAGAATACGTTACATGTACGTTTTTGAGACACCAAGGTGTTGCTACGTAATGTCAGACTAGAACTCAGGTGTAGACTAAATAAAGTTAGTTTTAGGAAGCAAGGGCTTACCTGACTTTTGCTGGTGTAATTCAATATATAACCAATCACCATTTTGTTTAGTATGACAAAAACCAAAGTGTATCAATATACTGATATGCTATTTCATGAAACATCTGTTGAAGCCTTACCACACACATCCCACTAATACTTCGCCAAGAATTAAGTAACATTTTAGGATGTTCTCATGACTGCATATCAAAACTATACATTAAAATATAAGCAAGCATCCAGCCTTTCATCCAGTCAAAAAGAAAGCTTTTAATACACGAGTTTGAAACTTACAACTCCCATGTAGCTACAGAGTAACCGTGCTCCTCCTACATAGAAAACAGCTTTTCACATCCCCAATATGGAGTGCTAATACATCCTTGTCATAAAAGGAATCAATAAAAAATAAGGTTGTTAATAATTCATTTAAAATTCAAATAAGTTCCAGCACTTCAATAGAATATGTCTGAAAGTCTCTCTGGTGGTTAAGTCTTTGTAACTCTCGCAAACTTCCTTCAATCTTGTTGAGTTCAGAGTAGAATCGTACCTAGAAAGAAAACACAAGTTATTTAGAGAAAAATACATATTAATTCTTTTCATACATCATTATACTGTGGAACTCTGTGGTTCTGCACAGTTTCAGATATTTAAACCAAACAAATACAGCAGCTTTTGAAAACAAAATAAGAAAGAGAAGCCACTGCCACTCCATGCTCAGGAAGGAGCGTACAGAGGAGAGAGACATTATTTGATCTGCTATCGAACTTCTTGTCTGCCTCACCCCCTCCCCCACCTTCTTGCCATCCATATTCTAAATTTATACTAAAATGGAATAATTATCCCAGAAGACACAACTTACTTGGGCTCTCACAAACTTATGCAGGTTTGAAAGCAACTCTTTTGCTTCTGGTAGCATCACCATAACTGTGAAGTGAGCATCAAGTAACAGGCACATCCAATCCATAATCTGAAGACAAACAAGAAAAGTACACTTGCAGATATGCAAATGACAGCAATTCTGCTTTAAAAGCTGAACTCTGAAACATTAACTTTTAGTGCAAAATGCGTAGTTTCGTATTTGAAGGTAGCGTATTTATTTTCTGATAGCAAAAAGTGGTGTGTTACATCTGACTTCATACGGGTTCTATTAATAGACAGTACTTTGTAGAATGAATGTAAATGAATATACTGTTAGGGAAAAGGGTTTATTTTTCTCTCTGAATTCTACAGTAGAGATTAGTGGTGTGCTGTGACAGGTTCTCTGAATAGTGAGTCTCAAAGCAATGGCCCTGATTTTGTGTTGTGTTGTAGCATCTGCAGAGTCTGTTTGATAACCAAGTAAAAATAACCAGCCCATTGTATGGTGTAACCTCTGGGTTTTCATTTTTTTGGTCAAGATTCTGAGGGGTATAAACAAGGATTACAGCTCCTCAGCAGTCTGAATTTGTGTGTCTATGGAAATGTAACCCAGCATGAGGAAAGAAGCTGTGAGGGTTACAAAGAATGCCTTACTGAACTGTGACTTCTTCCTCATCTTGCTTATAGAATAACAGTTCTGAAATAAAATAGAATCAGTACTCTCAAGAAAGATTTAAAGAGCTATACGAAGCTCTACGAGCTACAAAGTATGAATTGCTCTGGATCAAACAGGACATAATACAGGAATTCTTGAGATCATCTTTATAGTTCAAGTTAAATTTTGGCCAAAAAATACTGAAAATGTATTAACCTTTCAGTTTCTTATGTTGTCCTTTCACCCAGCAAAAAGACTACCTTACAGTTCAATGCCAAATATATAGTTTGCTTTAAAGGTGCTATTGATAAAAAGTGATCTGCATTGCAAGTTAGATCATATTTAAGAAAACAGCACTGCAATAGCCACACCATTCAAAGAAATGATACAAGCATTTGCCCTGGCTAAGGTGCTTCTGGGTGCAAGAGTGGGTACCAAAGCCAATTGAACAAGTATTAGACAAGACTCTTGGACAGGCTGGCAAGAATCCTCGGAGCAGTTGCTGTGAAGGACACCGGTTTACCATTTGTCCAGTTTCTAATGTTGTCTCCAAAGAAAAGACTGGCCACAGAGTCAGTGTGAGTCAGTGTGCTAGAAACTTGGGAGAGCTGCGCTTTACGGGATGATAGGATCCCCATCCTATGGGCCTTCAACTCAAAAGGGGCACAAAGGAGAAAAAACATGCAAGAAAAGAAAGCAAATAAAGAAATAAACCCAGTGAGACCGCTGTCAGTAAGTATCGTGACTCCTGTGCAATGAAAAAAGAGGAGAACCCCCTGAACTCTAGTTCTAGGACATCACCCCTCAGAACCCAACCTGCTCTAGAACCACATGTTGACCTAGAAACACCAAGTGAGCTTGAACATGATCTAGAACCATCAGGCAGGCTAGAACCTGCTCCAGAACCAAGAAGTGGTCCTGAACCAACAAATAAGCTTGTTGTTGGCCCATTCTGGAACCAGCAAGTGATCGAGAACCTGGTCTAGAACCAGCAAGTGATCTAGAACCGCCTCTCAGCTAAATCAACAACTCCAGAATTCACACCTGCTCTAGAAACAACTGCATTAATACCAACCAACCCCTGAAACCTAGCCTCTAGGGCCTCAGCCAATTGTATGAGGTTCAACAAGGCCAAGGGCTGGGTCCAACACTTGGGTCTCAATGGCCCTGTGCAACACTACAGGTTTCGGGAAGAG
>NW_010164358.1:0-9261 GCF_000695765.1 Mesitornis unicolor | reverse complement strand
AAAAAGGACCTGGGGGTGTTGGTTGACAGCCAGCTGAATACGAGTCAGCAGTGTGCCCAGGTGGCCATGAAGGCCAACAGCATCCTGGCTTGTATCAGAAATAGCATGGCAAGCAGGAGTAGGGAAGAATCGTCCCCTTGTACTTGGCACTAGGGAGGCTGCACCTCAAATACTGTGTTCAGTTTTGAGCCCCTCACTACAGGAAAGACACTGAGGTGCTGGAGCATGTCCAAAGGGCAATGAAGCTGGTTAAGAGTCTGGAGCACAAATCTTATGGGGAGCAGCTGAGGGAACTGGGGTCGATTAGTCTGGAGAGAAGGAGACTGAATGGAGAACTTATTGCCCTCTACAACTACATGAAAGGAAGTTGTAGGGAGGTGAGTGTTGGTTTCTTCTTCCAAGCAGTAAGATATAAGACAAGAAGAAATGGCCTCACACTGTGCCAGAGGAGGTTTAGATTGGATATTAGGAAAAATGTCTTCACCAAAAGGGTAATCAAGTATTGGAACAGGCTGCCTAGGGAAGTGGTGGCGTCACCATCCCTGGAGGTACTTAAAAGGTGTGTAGATATGGCACTTACAGACACGGTCTAGTGGCAGACTTAGCAGGGCTGGATTGATGGTTGGACTCAGTGATCTTAAAGGTCTTTTCCATCCAAAACCATTCTACAATTCTACATCTCATTTGATTTTAGGTATTTCCAACTACTCACTAAGTAACACACACCAGAAACTGAAGGAAGCACAACTCTTAGAACTGGCTTCTCACCTGATTTACGGTTGGAGAGTGTAATCCAGGAAGAGCAGTATTAATTTTTTCGCTGCATTTCACATACAGGTAGTATAAATACCTGAGAAAAAGCTAAAAGTAGAAAAGTCAGAACATATTTAAAGGACAAACATTTAATAGACAAAGGAGTTTTGTCCTGCACACAGTAATACTCATAAGGACTTTTTGTTTTTAAAGCAACACAGATTCCTCTATACTAAACATTAAGTTTCAAGGTCTTCCTATACCATCTACAGCTAGATGTTTGAAAATTCTCAACAATTTCAATATAAAGTTTCATGCAAGTAATCATTGTTCCAACGAGTACCATTTAGTCCAGACAGACCTTCCTAGGAACTCTGCTAAAAACTATCAACAGTAACAATTTTAGTCCCAGTTTCACTTGCAGTAGCCAACAAAAAATTGCTAATGGTCAGAATCAGGTCAACATCACCTTGTGCTGAGCACTAGTCAAACATTTCTTTCTCTCTCTCTCTCCAAAAAAGAAGTAGTCAAGGAGATGGGTCAGTGCTAAGGTCAGCTTTGTTCTGATGCGAGGGCTTTTTTCTGAATCACTGTAAAACCACACATGTGCACACTAAGGTACGTGCAGTTCTTGAAATTGTATGTCAGGTTTTGAGGGACAGGAGTTGGTTGGTATTTTTTTAAACTAAGAGGATCTGAGATTGAATACTCAAGTTTGATTTGTATTACATTTGGCATTTTACACAGTGTGCAGTTTGTTTCTCATACTTTCTAAACTTCTCTTTCTGATGGAAATGACTAGTTTAGCATGTATTGTTATTTTCTTAAAAAGCATCCAAATCAAGAAATGGTACTATAATTGCTAACAAAATATGAACAACATTGCCTAAGTCGACTGTGTCATAAAGAAGGTTTCTTAATTATATTTTCTAAAATAAGCAAGGACTACAAAAATTAGTGAAAGTTCCATAGGTATTTGGAAAATCATGACATCTGTTAACATTAAATGTTAGGCATCTTAATTTTACTTTCATGCATTAGTTTGTGATTTGGACTCCAGTAAGAGTGGCAGGTTTCTGACACACAACTGAAAACCTCTCTTGACTTTCCAACCCCCACAGAATAATAAGGGTTTTTAAGCTTTTCATTTTTACCATACTTACAACAGCTTGCTGAGCTGGAAGGTTTTTCAGATGAGGCAAAAGAAACATTTCGGTGTAAGCTGAATGGAGAACAGCATTTCTGTGCAGCGCTGTTAAGGAAATCGTACTGCGGGAAAAAATACCAGTCTCTACAAACTGAAGTGAATTCTAATTAAGATATTTCACTAGGTTCTCTGAGAGAGGTCCTATTTCAGCTTTTTGAATCTCCCTTATTTCTATCATGAAATACATACAATACAGCAACAGAAACATCCCAATACAGGTAGCTTGAACAGTCCTGTTAACTGCAGCTATGCATTTGGCTAATGTGTTTCAAAAGGCAAACATCAAAATAACTGATGGTATTTTCTCTTGAACAGATAAAGTTTTATTCCACTTCTGCAATATTCTAAGTTTAAATTGGTGCAGATGCTTCCTAGAAGATCGTTTTTTCTATTTATATTCTAAACAATTTTTCTACTAAGCAGGAACTTCTCTGAAATTTTCAACAACAACAGATGTCTTCTAGTAAGATGAACACCCATCCCATATAATGACACGGATTATATATTATATGTCATATAATGACATCCATGACACACAATGCACCAACTTCCCTTCATTAAAACAGAGGATACAACAACGCTGCCTTCTGTGGTCCAACAGGGCAGAATTCACCATCAGTCATCTGATGGGTTTGCTTTTGGATTTTAGTATCACACCTGTGTTGTTCCAGCTCCGCATTGAAACCATTTTCTACAATTTCAGTCTTAACTCCTTTATTGTTTAATTCCATATCAATGTAACAGATTACAGATTCTAGATTCACATCTGTTCTTTGAAGAGAGTCTTCACTAATGCTGTAGAAGAAAATTCCAGACATTTAATACTTTTAATTAGCTTTAAAATCAGCAATGCCATCAACCTAACAGCAGTACGCACCGTGAACTCTTTGAAGCTTACTATAAAAGTAAAAATATATACTAAAATAGTCTTGCAGAGTGAATAATGGCCATGAGAGAACAGTTAACATTTTGTTATTATTATCAACAATACATGTATGGCTCTTCTATTCCAACAATGTCAGTTACTGTATTATTTGCCATTCCATCAGAGACTGATTTAAAGGTCAGCCATTCGAGACCATTATTATAATCTGACTTTAGTGGGACTTTTTCAACCAGTGAGACAGTTAGGATTTTCCTAATATTTGAGTAATTAAAGTCTTTTACAATTCTAAGGTATGAAATTACCAATATCTCATATTTCTAATAAAAAAAGAATCCTTTTGCTCTGGAAGCCTAGAAGAGCAGTTACAAGTCTTTTCTTTTAGTTACAGCACCTACCTGGAGCTTCATCCTTTTCTGGACATGAAAACCATTTCTGTCGTGAACTTACAAGAGTTGATCTTTTTTTGTGGGCTTCTTACCCCAGGTAAGTTCCCAATTAAGTCTGTTGCACATAGCTGTAACAACATACGTAGAAGGTACGAATGCCATTCAAGCCAGCAATGTTACCAAAAGGCATGTTCATTTTATTACCATTTGCATAGTTTTTAGAATTAATATATGCAACAGACATCTTGTGAAAGGTTTGTCAGTCTGCAAGACTGCAACATACACTCAGAATTAAGAATTCAATGCACAGTGTTAATTGCTCACCTACAAAATTAAAGCCGTTCTTGGCAACACACAGCTTTATTAAGGGGCTTGGTTTGGTGAAGAAGCAAAAAAAAAAGGAAAACAGAAGTTATTCTAACTTACCTCAAAAATAGTTTCAAGCAAGCATAAGTAATTTCTTCAGGAATATCTGGAAACCGTTCTAAGCAGGTTTGTAAGAGATGCACATCTTTTTTCTCCAAAGCAACAGCCATTAAATCTGGACATAAACTGTAAGAATATGAAGAGAATGGGCTGCATAATTCACACTCACTGAAAACTCCATTGACAACTAATGCAGAAGTATTAATCTTGTTTTACACAAAAATCCATCTGGGAAGTGACAGCTTTGTCAGAAAATAAGTGTAAGCACCTTCGATAGTAAATTCTGGTAATTCAAGAGTGCTTTAAAGACAATTCCTTACACTTGAAAAATGCAGAACAGTCACCTGTAAGACAAGTCTCGGGTTTGGACAATCTGTAGCAGGAAATTTCGAGGGTAGTAGTTTGGATTGGTTTTGCATCTGTTTATAAGGGCAGTTATTACACATCCAATGGTGGCTTGGACATCTGGCATCTGTGCTTTTGATATCAATTGTCTCAATTCTTCTTCAAATACAGTTGTAGAAGCGTCCTGAAAAAGACAAACACTGTGTAACTCAGAAATATAGGGCATAGGTTTGAGAACTGTACTGTTACTAATTAGACCAAGTAGAAACGGACTTATTTTGGAATTCAAGCTAAAAAAACACCACAAAAAACCCCCCTCACCACCCTGCATTGTGGTAGTGTCTCTCAACCATGAAAGAGCCAAATGAGGGTGGTTACCCACTCTGAACTCAGGTAAGCAGCACCTTTCAGTAACTGCTCACAGATTATTTGCCTGTTACTTCAGTAACATCACCAAGCTGTCCAGCCACAGCTGAACTATAGGTACGTTCACACAGGAAGGGACGCAACTTAAAGTATCACAACACTTGCAGCAAGTTTTAGAAAGGAACTAAACTGCTTATTGCTATATTTGCTTTGACTTTCTAGATCCCAAATTTATTCAACAAAATTAAAGCCATAAATAAAAATCTAAGAAAGCTTTAAAAAGCAGAGTTCAGGTGAAATATCCTCCTGCCTTATACACTGAGAAAATTTTCATTAAAAATAGATTTTTCAGAACTCAGATAGCTACTACAAGCCCTGTACTGCACAGTTCTAGAGCACATCCCTATGACAAAACTTTATCACATTCAAATACTATTCCAGCACAGTAATAATAACATCCTCCAACTCACCTGTTTAAGGCAGCTTTGTCAACTTGATACGTGCAAGAGAACATGAAAAAAGATAACAGCTTAGAATATTCTGAAAGTGTCTAAAACATTACTTTAGGACATTTGTTTTACTTACTTTTAGGTTTAGTAAGAGCTGTCCAACTGATAAGGTATCTGGCTGTGCTTTTGCAACAGTGTTCCTTTTTGATCTTAACTATTATAAAGAAAAACAAAAAGTTACTATTCAGCTTCAAAAAGACAGTATTTATTTAAGGATTTCAACTAAGATAACTAGAAACTTCACATGTTAACTTGCCGCACAGATTACAATTAGTAACTGGGCAGTCTAATTCCAGAAACAGTGTTAGAAACAATGAGTGACAAATACAATTTGAAATTTCCTTCTGCTACAATAGCTAAAAGTAGAAGTAGCAGCATGGGGATGAGACAAGAGAAAGCAAGAACCTCATATGCCTCTAGTGCTAACTTACAGTCATTCTGGACTCAGATCTTAGAGCTACAGATTGCTGTGACTGAACAGAAACCACCAGCTCTTCATCCCCAAGGGTGTTCCAGTTTACAAATGAAGACACATCTGTGAACACAGAAATAGAACTATATGAAGGCAATACTTAAAGCACATTTATTAAAGTATGAATATTGCATCAACTTCTTATAGGAATTTTGTAAAGTATAATCCAAGTAATTTTCTGCCAAGAAACTTTCCAGTTTTATCTCAGCAGCAGGTAATTTTATGACCCTTTTGGCATACTGTTTTTCCATTTAGCCTCTGAGAGGAAGGGAAATGTTATTACACAATTTATTGTGAGCATTACTTGCAACAACATTTTACCAGTGCAGTGCTACACTGAAGACACTATGAAAGTAGAATTTTAAATTAGAGTTTAAAAACTAAGGTTTAACAGGTTAGATGGGGTTTTGAGCAGCCTGGTCTGGTGGAAGGTGTCCCAGCCTATGGCAGGGCGTTGGATTGCATGATTTTTAAGGTCCCTTCCAACCCAAGCTATTCTGTTATTCTATGACATTGCTCCATCTCAACACAAGCTCTTTGAAAACTATTTACAGGAGACAGCACTTCATTCTCCTCTCAGCATTCCAGTATTTTCAGTAACTCCAGTATCTGAATGACAACTCAGTTTAAGTGAGGCCATGATAAATTCAAGACATTTGTGTGCTTCAGTTTTCTCTAAATTGAACAGCTAAGAACAGAATACAGTATTGGGTTACTTCAAGCTGTTTAGATTAAATTGATTTTATAGGACTATATTAGAATAAGTTCAATACAATTTTGGAAGTTTTCCTTTTATGAGATCTTTTAATTGTAATTATAAAAATTCTTACCAGAGGTTTGACTGTGCTTGAGCTTTCCCACAGCAGCCGCCAAGGATGACGTTTCACACTTGTACATAGTTACTGTTAGCACCTTCCCATGAGTAAAAAAAAATTTCTCCTCATAACACCACAACTGGAAAATAATAAAGTGTATCGGTAATGAGGAAATGAACAGAGAAGTATTTTCCTGCATAAGCTGATGTTTAAATTGTTACTACAAAATTCAATTAAAGTCAGGAATCAGATAACTTCAAATTATTTTTGCTAGATTTAACACTTCTTAGCAGACCTTCATTAACTGTTGATTTTCAATACAGAAATAAGCAGCACCGAGGATGCATTAAAGGACAGCGGCTGTTGTGAGGCATTAAGTCCACTTGATAATTTTATTTTTTAAATTCCCTCCTGGGCAATTTTATGACAAAAACAGTCAGCTGTTCCTGCATTTATTACTTAGGTGTCAGTTTACTTATCATTGACACCTAAACATCTTTACTGAGGGAGGTGCAGGGATCATTTAGGCAGTCAATTGCAAATTGTCTGAACTGACACTGGTTGTGTTTTAGATACTGGGTGGGTTTTCTGTTTAATTAGCTATTTTATTCTCACCAAATAATCAAGACCATCAGAAGTGAGAAGGTAGTGAACCATGAAAGAAATTGCCATAGGCCACCATTCTCCTGCTAAATATTCTGACAAAAATTGCTCAGTAACTGGTCAAAGTTAAATCTTGCTTCAGCGGTTGGCATTCTCTGCTCTTCCAGACAGGAGCAGAACTCAGAAGCCTGGCAGTTTCTTCACTGCTGTCACACCAAACGCACAAAGCTTTCGGACCACAAATGAAAGATCGAGCTTACTTGTCCACTGGTTCCCAGGGGCAGTTCCTTTGAAGTCTGCATTGTCTGAAATTTTGTATTCCATATTGTTAGGCATTCTAGGGAAAAGAAGAGATTGATGTTACAAACACAAAAAGCAACATAAATGCTACATTTGCCTTTGCTACTTTCAGTTACACTGGAGGAATTAGGAAGAACTCATTAAATAATGTATTCAACATTAGGAAAGAAGTCATTCTGGTTAGATCTCAAAAGAAAATATTTAAAGATTATTTAGCTCGCCAGTGAAGGGCTTTAAACAAGAAGCTGTGGTAAGAGGGTTGCCAGCCAGTGTGGCTTCCAGTCAGGAAGTACATTTTTAAAATAAAATGCTCTGTTGAGTGGCTTAAATTTCTGCGAACCCACACTTCAGAAGTTTATGCAAGAGACTGAAGTTTGTTTCACTTATTTTAGACACCAATTTCTTCTAGGACATTAGGTCTGTTTCCCCACGTAGGTCCTCTTACAAGTGTCCAAGTCCTACTTTTAATTCCCCTCCATCCATGAGTTCTCTTTCTGCACCTCCTCAACTGCTTCACAAGCAGCATGAAAGCAAATACTGCAACACAACAGCAATTATTGTCCTGCAACCACTATGCAGTTTACTGCTAAAGGTTCTCTTTCAGCTAATGCTCTGAATGGCACAGCTCAACTATGAACTCATTTCAAGTGCCAACTAACATTTGTTATTTGCACTATTTCCTGCTTAGTGATTTGCCTAAGGAAATTTTAGACCTTATGACACCTTAATCTGACTTTTCAAGTTACCTTTGGGTTCCTCGCCAGGCACAGCCAGACTTCCCAATACTGCAACGTGGTCTTTATCAAGAACAACAAAAGAAGATGCTTTTAGAACACTTCCAGATACCGAAAGGTTTAGTAATAGCGACTTGGACAAAATTTGCTCTTCTTCTTCATTATTTTGCTGCAGAGGTACCAGAACCTTGTACACAGAGTAATTGGAATCTGTCAAAGAAAAGTGATGATGCTTTTATAATCTGTTAATATAAAAAACCTATTTGATATGGTATGGCAAAAGGACATCTAAAGAGAAAAAATTCCAATGACTGCTGAAAGAAGAAATAATACAGGATATTTAAAGGACATATTATGATGCCAAGCAGCAAAACAAGATGCCAAGCAGCGAGCACAACATTTACAAGGTACAAGTTATAACATTTAGGAACAGTCAGCCTTTTCAGCCATTAGAATATCAGGCAGATTTAATTACTAATTCTACCACTAGCTGTTCTAGAAAGTTTAAACAGCTAAAACTATTAAACATTTTACATCCTTCCATTTACAAAAATAAACATTTTATGTCCTTCCATACAATTCTTTGTTTTATTATCATATCCAGTTAGAAAATAACTTACACAAACAGAGAAGTGTGATTATTTGATTTTTTATGTATGCCGTGAAACTCAGTGGTTTAGATAGTTCCTGTTGTTCAAGCTTATATTTGTGCAGACTATTCGTCTTAAGTTTCTGTACGTAGACAAAAAAATCCTCATCCTAAAACAAAAAACAGTTTTCCTTTAATTGACACAAAGCAGAGATAACAGAAATTCAGATATTAGTACTGCTTAACTTTGATACTTAAGTACAATTAGGAATTTGTGTTTTCATTAGGACACACAGAGTAATTCAGAAGAGTTTGCATCCTCAAGCACGTAAATAAAATTCTAACGTGATGCAACAAATTGATTCACAGGAAGAAGCATCTGAATAAACACAGATTCACATATAATTCTTTTAAAAACATAAATCCTATCTAATAAGACCTTCACAATGAGGAAGTATTTGAGGGCAATAGTCACACAATCATCTACTGTATTAACTTTAAATGTACTATGAAGTTTTAAGACCCAGGCTCCTCAGCCCTGAAAGCAACACAACTTCAATTTAACTGTAGTATCAGAAACAATACATATATAGGATCCTGATTAAATCAGGATAATGATTTCACTAAAAGCTCTTAAAATCCAATGAAACAGGTGACAGATTGTAGAAAAAGCACTTAAGATTTGCTGCTATGAAAGTTTTTTTAAGAAGTATTCAACTCACTTTCTCAGTAGCGAAAATTAAGATGGGTTGTTGACCTTCCATGAAAGCTTCACTCCACCTAAAACCAGAAAGCTGCATGAACATCTAAATTCTAGGACTAAAGTCGTATCAACAAGGTTCAACAAGGCCAAGTGTCAGATCCTGCACT
>NW_010164357.1:14051-31534 GCF_000695765.1 Mesitornis unicolor | reverse complement strand
TGTACCTTTAAAAACTCAACATTTTATGAATATATTAGGGTTTTTTTTAATATACTTTTAAAACTGATTATATACGACTAAAGATCTACAAGTCTTCATAATATCCCACCCAACTGTATCTGGAACGATACTCTCCAAAACTCTTCAAAATGAGAAGTGAAAATCTGTAACCTGTAGAAAGCTTGCAATATTTCAATCCCACACAGAAAGTAACTTCTATGTTTTAACTTTGGTAGGCAAACACAAAGAAAAAAAACAGAAATAAAGATACCTGCTAAGAGATTTTTTTTTCAGTTAGCACCTTAAAGAATACAGTGTTCTAACTTAGGGGAATTCAAATATTTAAGAATAATTTTATGACAGAAGTTGACCACAAGAACCCTGTTTCAGGTAAGCACCTGAGTCCATGGCTTGTCCTAGACTGAAGGTCTGATACGTAAGCAGCAGGTCTGATTTCTGATGCTGCCTTTGTGTTTCCAGCCTAAATATATACTGATATATCACAGTATAGTAAGAGAGAAGAGCTGTTTCAAAGCTCCTAACACCTGAAGTCCTTCTGAAATAAGCACTTGCCATCCTAGTGGAAGCACCTTAGATGCATTTATTCTGCAAATTCCTTCTCATAAAATAGTACCATTAATAGGACACAACTTGCAATCTATTGAACTGTTACAGAGACTCAGCAACAATAAAATCAATTAAGTGCTACTAACTGCCTACCACTTGTTCTATTTAATTCCTGTGGTTTTATCATTACAGTGTTTTCCTTTTTCTTTTAATTGGTTTTCTCCCTTTTCCATATTGCCTGAGGGACACAAACACACACAGGATTTGCCCATCTAGCTATCTGAGCAGAGCAATGATGGAGGATATGGCTGAAGAATGCCTGAACTACCATTCAAAGAGGAAAAAAAAACAGATTCTTTTTCCCTTGAGTAGTTACAGCCACTACTTGTAACAGGGATATGCAAAAAACATTAAGGCAGATACATGAACTTTAAGTTGACGATATGCTGTAGTTCATTACATCTGAGGAAGTGTTGTTACAGGGAATGATAGTGAGAGCAGTTTGATATGGGCCACAGGACTGGCTAACACCAGTTTCATTGCTAAATGTGGCATATTTTTCCTATTATGTAATGCTTATTGTAGGTATTATAATGATGCATAGCTGAAAGCCATCAGTAAAGGCTTTCACAAGGGACTACGTAAAGAAAGCTGATACAATGATAAAGAGACAGCACTTGATTGTTTTTCCTTATACTCTTTTGTACCTTTTGGTGCCTGTTAAACCAGTATGTTCTGATCAGATCTCCTAACCTCACCTGCCACCTTTATTATACCATTTGTCAGACCAAATTTAGAAACCAGCTGCTGGGAGCAGGGCTGCAGACTCATGACTGATGGAAGGTCACTAAATAAGGAGGTGGGGGCAGGTCTCTACCAGGTCACTTCACATCATTACATGCTGTACAAGCACCATCTTTCGCAGAACAATTTCTTGCAGCACATGTAGATTCCAAAATGGTTAGAAAATAGACTCACTAGCTGCGGTAATTATGGGGAAACCTCTCAAAATATGAAACCATATTAGGTGGCCTTTTATTGACTATGCCTAATTCAAAGTTTATATGTCATCAGGGCAGACTTGCAGAAATCCCTATGAATGCAGTGTAATCAAGCTTTTATTAAAACTAGTGAGACATTTTCACCACCAAAGCCAAGATTTCATTGGAACCTTTCTCTGGTTACTCTAACTTTCTACATTTACAGAATTCTGTCAAAATTACCTCTTAAAGATTTAAGACTGAATTAACCGATACCTTCTAGGGGGCTATTTGTCACCAAGAAAAAGAACACTAATTTGGATAGTTTAGGTTATTCAGATCTTATTTCTTTTGAGAAACTTCAACTGTGCTGACGATGAGAAACAGATGTAAAATAACTGCATCCAATCTCACCCTCAGATATTATAATTGTATTACATGATCGTTTAATTATTGAAAGGAGTAGAGTGCAATGCAAATGAAAGTTCAGAAAGTAAACAGTTCAATGTCTCAAAATCCCTTCTGTCACTGAGAGATGGCAGAGGTCTAAGAATCCACACCAAGTGGAATTGTAATACACTAATCAGGTTTGATTTGTTATTAAAAATTAACATGTAATTAAATGACTGAGCACTACTTCCAAGCAGCTGGCTATACAGTTACTCCACTGGCTTATTCATAAAACTATTTCCTGGCCAAATACTCTAAATTCAATACAATATCATTACAACTGCTGAATTGCATGCAGGAGCTCTGTCTATCACTTCTTTAAAATAGCACAATGAAGAGATGCTTATTCTAACCTCAGTGGGCAAATTATAATTTTGGAAACCTCTATAATTTCATGATGAAATCATCACAATTGATCTAACAATGTAGTATTTTAAAATTAAATACTTCATATTTTGGGGAATAAGATATTTGCATTTTGCAGAGGGAGGGAAAGGCAGCTCAAGTCTGTTGCCCTTAAGAGTAAGTTTGTCAGAAAAGAAAAAAAAAATAAAAATCCACCAGCTGCTTACACCAAATGAAACATTCACCTACAAGCCCCAGTTCATTCTGGTACCTGGTCACTTTTAACAGTGCAAATGCATACGCATTGTGCAAGGTGTAGGCTGAAGACATAAGAAGCTGCACATTGTCCCATATGATGAAAAAGGGGTAAGACCTACAAGCAACATTATTTGGTCATAACAGGCCCATAGACTCATTGATTCCACACGATTCCTCTCTTTGGTTTGCCTCTTCAGTGACTTCTGGGCCACTAGAAAGACAAGTTCCTCCAAGCAGAGATCTCAGTAAGGTCATCTGAAATATCAAATGCAGTAGCAAAGATGATACACAAACACAGAAGAGAGAAAGACATAAAAGAAAATTAGTCTGGAGCAGCTGTCAGAATAAAGGGAGCAAGACTGAGGCTGGGCAGACAATAAGAGATCAGAAAAAGAAACGCTGAGAGATTAGCATCAAGCTAAACAGTGATAGCAAAAAAAGGAAAATTTGCTATTGGTCTCCCCTGGAACAGAACTTGGTGAAAGAACATAACCACCATTATAATATTAGCCTTGCCAAACTTTGAAGTCCCTTAAAACAGGCAAAATCAGTGCCTAAGACAAGAAATGAACAGGAAACATTCACTATTTATCTGGCAGCCAACATTGAAAGAGCAAGCAGGATAAAATGACAGAATTCTGTCCATCTATTAATGTAATCAGAGAAGCTGGAAAAGAAGGAAAAAGCTAAAAGTACATTAAAAAGATATCGTGAGCATAATGGTGGAGAACGCAGAGCTCCCATTACATGAAGGCAACTAACATGAGTCCAAAGACATGTCTAAACTAGAGCTCTGTGAAGGTCAGGTATGGAGACAGCACAGCTGTGACTACAAGAACACAGTGTGGTTTATTAGCTCATAAGCCATCAACCTTGCTAGTAATCCTCATCTGGCAACAGTAGCAAAAACATGGTGTAACAGTATGGGGAACTTAATGCTATGGGGGGATGAATGAAGCCCCTCCATCCCGATGAAATTTTTTTTGAAAGCAGAAACAGCTCCCAGTTGGGAAGAATAATAAAACTGCATCTTTTATTCAGTCCATGAAGTCTGACAACAAACATCAAGAATAAGCTTTAAACAGGGGTTTACATATCTGAACTCTACTTATATAAGGACCAAAAAAACAAAGCTTTGGCTGCTAAGAATTCTGCAGTTGCTGAAAATAAGGGATACAGCAACCCTGAGCTGCAAAATCATTCACCCATTTTCCCATCGGTCAGGCAGGAAGAAATTAGACCTCAGGCCTGCAACATAAAATTCTTGTCATAGTTTCTGCAACCTCTATTTTTTCCAGGGTAAAAATTCTGTCCACCCAAGCATTAAAACAGGATCGTGATTTAATGTCAAATTAGTACCATAACAAACTCTGGATCAATGTACTTCAGTCCCAAAGTCATTTATTCTTTCTGTTAACTCAGCCCTCCTCTAAGCAACTATGCCATACCTAACACAGTGGGCTTGGTGGCATGGAAAGCCACACAGTGGGAGCTTGTCTCAGGACAACCAGCTTCAGTTCACGTACAAGATTTAAAACTTCACACAGCAGTAACTACTTTGACAAATTAAGGATGGATGTCAACTCCAACAAAGGCATGACATACCTATATCTAAATAAAGCCCCTGATAATTGTCTTGCCATGTCCAAGAACTTTAATAAAGTCAGGAACTGAGTATATGGCACTAGGCATCTGAGTAATGACGCTTGTGTATAAAATGCAGTTTGCATCCCACTTGTGCTACAAACTAAAACAAGGTGGTCAGCCAGTACTGATTTTTGTTGTGCTTGTAGTGTAGGTGAATCTGGTTTCTGTTTACCTACATGATGACTGAGAAGAGCTAGATGAGAGCTAAAGACCTCCATATGATACCAATGCAATTTGTGCAACAGAAGCCCAGAGAGAATCGATCAGTCAGGCTGGTAAGAGGCTGCACCACAATCTCAATTTCACTCTCAAATGGACAGTGTAATACAACTCCTGTCCATCCATTATGCATCTTAACAAAAAAGCAAAAACTTGTATTAGAATGTAAGCAATACTTCAACAGATGCTGTATTAAACCAGATCATGGTCTGAGATACATGCTTTCTGTGAGAGAGAGAGGGAATGAAACAGCCTGAGAGGACACTCCAGTACTTCTTCAGTGACTTCTGTACATGAAGCCTTGCATCTTTTCATTGTTCTCAACACTCTAGGCAGTTTCATCACCTAAAAAAGGAAAAAAAAGACCAGCAGTCCACAGCCTGTAGCTATTAGTGTTTTAACATATCATTAAAATGTTGAACTGAAGTGAATTAAAAAACAGCTAATTTATACTGTGGATGATGTGGTGCACAATCAAATATGAAGCATACTGGTGAGACTTCTTTTCATATGTACAACCTTGGTCTGCATAGAAATTTGGGCTCCAAGCCTAAATATTTTAGAGAGCTATTCAATTACATAAGAAAGATATTCTATACTTTTTTGTTATGAGGGCTGAAAAAGTGCCAGTGAACTTCTGTGCTGTTCTACCTTGTGAGGACTACACATCATAGTCATGTTAGAAACGTGGCAACTGATTTGGGAGTGGTCCTTGCAATTTAACTCCATAATGACTTAGACTGAAAGATGTATCTTTCTAACTCCTATGCAGGCATTTGGAGTAGTTTTAAAAGGGATGAAAATGTCCTGATAGCTTGCTCCTGAGCTGCGATGATGCAACTCAAGCTACAAGTCATTAAAATTTGGTGTCAAGAAGTTGACTTTTTGTAATTTTAATTGTTTCTTAATTAGTGAAGAGACCATAGTGCATGTGTGGTTTATAATATTCCATAACACCAATAACGTTCATTTTAACAATTGTCTAAATGCACATTTAAAGAAATAGCTAATGTATCATCTCAAATATTATCATGTTCAATAAAAACCCTATTCTTTTAAAAACACTTAAATGTAGTTACAGTAGGAAAGCCATAAAAACCTACTGAAGTGATGCAAGAAGTCTAATCTGAACCAGGTGTATGGAACATGGATCCTAGCGCATCTTGATTCTAGTGTTTATACTAAAAGCTGGCAGGGGGATTAAAAAATACAGGAGACCAAATCTTCACCTAAACTCAACAAAAAAAAAAAAAAAAAGGAAATACAAAGGCAGAATTCACGGTAGTGCAGAAGATGATGTGGAAAATCTATAGGTCAGTAGCAGTATCAGCTCACTCCTAACTTAGGGGGTGAGAAGAACCATAGGACAAACAGCAGCTACCAGTGACAATCCATCACCAAGCAATGAAAGTACAAATAAGAGTAAAGACTGGCAAAGTTTGGAATTTGGACGAGTGAGAAAAGCAAAATGGAAAAAACCCTCAACATTTGAGACAGAGGATCACAGCTCAGGGGAAACAAGAGACACACAGCAGTGCTGTATAGCACACGAGAGATCATCAACTCTGTGATTAAATGCTTGCAGAACACATCCAGGTTTGTTGTGAAAACTTGATAAGTATATGGGAATTATGAATATGAATAAAGATGTTAGTGAAGCAGCTGCTTATTTAAGTAAAAGATCAGGTAAGATAGGAGTGAAATGCCTGCCAACAAAAATGGTGGGCTTCTCCAGCAGGAAGAATATTGCAACCTTAAAAAAACCCCAAACCTGATTTTGTTCTAAATATCTGAAGGGGGCAAAAAAAACATAGGAAGGCAGGACTGTAGCAGTGGTTGGGGGTTGGAAAGCAAAGTAGCGTTGTGATAATTTTATTCTAGTTTTAGATACGCAGTACGCAGAATTGACTGAAAATAGCTAGGCAATGATGCCTGCTGCATTCTGGAGATTAGGATCAGGCACAGGCTTTATGCTGGCTGCCAGCATTTGAACAGTTTTGAGACATTTCAGAAGATTATGCGACGCCAGCAGACCTGTTTTTAAAAACAAAACAAACAAAACAAAAAACTAATGGGTGCTTTTAATAGATATTGAGTACAGTCAGGCTTTGTTTGAGAAAGCACTGCCTATTCTGAAATAAGCAGGATCCAGACAAAATGCTTCATCACTTCACTGCTTCCTAACGTGATCTTTACTTAGGAGCTCTAGGCTCTCATCTAACCATTGCTTTGAGTAAATCTAACTTAAAAGAGCAGTCAGAAGAATCTAACTGGGAGCAAAAGTTGTTAGCTAAATAGACAGAGCACAGATGATGTTAAATGGAGAATCACTCTGAAAAAAAAAAAAAGCAGTGTCTCAAAAGCTTCTACCTGGAGTCCAAGCTGTGAATATCGTCAGTGTGACTGAAGCCTTGAGAAAAAGTTATGAGGGAACTACTGTGTGCTCTCACACACCTGAGCAGGATCCTCATCATCTACAAGGGTATAGTCACAAGCACTAAGGGAGGTGTGCTCATGTTTTTGGCCAAGAGGAAACAAGATGAACAAGAGATGACAATCTGCATGACTAAAACCACTGCACAATCCCTGTGTTCCCTCCATGATCGCTGACAAGGATGGCTACAGGATTCCAACCGAAGTCAGACAAAAGCATCTGGAAAACTGGTATGAGACCACAACACTTACATCACTGAGGACACAGTAGTCACCAGCTATGTGACTACTAAATGACAGATTGGCCTTTTTCCTTTCTTCTTTTTTTTTTTTTTTTGGATAAAAATTGGAAACAGTGACTCACTAGCTCTGTATCCTACAAATCCTACCCCCTGCAAGGAAGTGTAATCATTTGCAGCGACTCCCATCACATTGCAGTCAGTTGAAAAGGCTTCAGTTTTTAAAGGCAACTTATGAATTTCATAACATTTTCTTCCTATACTGAAGTAAGCCATGTAAATTTCTCTACTTTATTACGTGCTCCAGTACACCAAGCAGTCTGAACTTAGGGAAATGGATTAGATAACTAGAAATATTTTTGTTATGAGCTAATTTAAGGATCTTAAAAATAATAAGAGTACTTCAAAAACTGCAAGGCATCAAAAGGCTTAAAAATATTGCAGAGACATGAGAGTGCAAGATATCTGGCAACTATTGATAGAGTAACATTTAACTCAAATGAGAAACAGGAGGCATTCAGAGACACATGGTTACCATTCACATAAATTTATGGCCAGGGCATTTCTGTTACTGTAATACCCTTTGTACTAGGAGCCATATGCAATGGCTCGCTCTTTTATGTGCAATGTCCGTTTCTGTCATATTGGTGAAAATGAAAGAAAGGTTTGAATCTGGAATTTGCTGGCTGCCAGTACAGTATAAGAGATGAAGGTAGTACAGCTTCTGCTCTTTGTAAAATAAATCAACAGCCCTAGGAGAAGAAATCATGCAGCTTTTAGAAAATTCACAGTAACTGATAGAGGAGATGGCTAGGAGATAAAAGTACCCCTAGCCCATCCTACGTGCAATTAATATCAGTCTAGTACAGTTCAGACATCAGCTTTAAGAAAACTGCCTAAAATTTCTATCAAACTAATGAATGCACTGCTTCCTTGATTACCTTAAAAGTTCATTTGTGCCTTTGTACTAGCACTGAAACCCCATTAGCATTATGGCCTGTTCTAGAGGACACCTTCATCAAGCCACTTCCTACCACACAGTCAATGGTATTCTCGTTCCTTGAATAGAAATTTAAACTGAGCAGTGCAAAATACAGTTTGCAGAGCAGACACACAATACAATCTGTATTGCAATTCCCTCTTTAGTTTTACAGTTTATACTATCTTCAATATTACATTCCTTCTTACAGAAGCACTTACATATCCCATCAGCCTGAGTAATAAAATCCTAAATTATAAATAGTAACAACTTCTCCTTATCAGGCAGTGAGTGTCCAGGAACCCAAATACGGTGAAGCAATTTGTAAACTGGACAAATAATGAGTTGCAGGAAAAAATATTCCAAATCTTACCACAAACTGTTTTTCCAGAAGGTGTCTGCCTCTATCTGTACACCAAATTCACCTCGTTAAGATGTCATGGGAAGAACCCCTCAGCCACACGTTCAGCTGAGTCCTTTGATACTTTGGGTGTGATGCCTGGCCACCTCAAATCATTATTTACTCCCTAGTTCGTGAGGTTTATAGCTACTCCTAAAGGCATTTACTTCAAGGGAAGAAAAATCTTACGCCTAAATCCATAGAAAATGCCACTGCCATAATTGTAACCCAAGCTTGTTTCACCTCTTGCTGCTCCTTTAAATTCCACTGCATGTGCCTGCATCTTTCTGTCATCTCTCCTACTCCACTGTCCCCTCTCTGAAGGCATTTGTACAGCTCAGTACAGCACTGTAAATCCTTGAACTGGGCATCAGTTTGCAGCACATCTACACAAAGGCAACACACAAGCATAACATACAGCACTAGCACACTTATGTTTCCAGGCCTCGGGGAAGCTCACTCAAAAGTAAGTGAGCTATTTCTGTGCACCTTTGCACTGCACTATGGAATCAGGCTCTCTAAAAAATAAATAAATCTTTCTGCTGTTTGCATAAAGCACCTTGTTTAACATCAGGGCTTAGAAGTGAAGCCTCTAGGCACTGCACAAATAAAAATAATAAAGAGTAGCAACAGAGCCCTCTTGTATATTCCTAAAAATCACAAGTACACCTAGTTGGCTGCTGAGAGAAATGTTGTCCCTTTTCCTATGATAAATCAACATACAAGTGTGGTTCTCTACAACAAAACACAGAGGAGTCACAACACAACTCCACAGGAGGCCATGTATGGGGGACAGAGCTCAGCTCAACACTTGTGAAAACTCCAACCAGAAACAGAGAAGAGAAAACTCCACTTTCTAATAGCTCATTCCCATTTCCTTACCACAGTGCAGCCAGATCTAAAACCAGTAAGGTCATAGATGAGGTTAAACCTAGACAAAAGTTTTGTCATAGGTAAAGGTTTTTCAGAGGAAAATCGTTTCTTAAATGGGAAACATTTTATTCTGTGAGTTGATGAAGCCTCAAAAGCATAAGAGCATCACTGCTCCAAAGGAAAGCAAAACATTTTCACGCAAGACACTTCTTCCTCCAGCTTCCCTGACTGCTGCTTCATCAAGAATGTTCCTTGTTCTACAACCTTCTACTAAAAAGGCTTTTTTGGGAGAATAACAACTTGTATTCCAGATGGAACATCTTGGTTTGCTTCTTTGTTTGTTTGCTAATAAAAAAAGGAGAAAAAAATAAACCAAACAACCCCCCAAAAACAAGAAAAAAAACTTTCCACTTGGAAGCAGCATTCTTGGCAGGAAAAAAAAATTAAATACCTCAAGCACACAGCAGAAAGATTGTTGGTTGTTTCACTCTGCTGGAATGCTTTACAAAATCACTTACATCCTCATATAGAATAAAATGCCACAGCAGTTGACACTTCACGTATATTTTCCAAATGCATCAGTTAAGAGGTCACGTAAATTTTGCTCTCAATTTTTCAGTGTGCTTTGATCTTTCTACAATATTTTTAATGCAATTTTCAGATTACATTGAAAATTGATTCCATTTATAGGACATGGATTATCATACTGGAAAGTAAAGAATAAAGGAGAGAAATAAGGCTATGTACCACAGATAACATTTTTAGGATTTCCCACATGAGTTACACATTTAATTCCATGAAATTTCAATGGGACTGAGAAGCCCAATATGACCTAGATGCTGTCCTCATGCTAATTAGGTAAGTGCCTTCCAACCAGGGTTGTACCTTACTCAAGGAAAACGTCCACAGACAACCCCTCTCACAACATGTGTAAAGTGTAAGGGGACGCAGCATTATCTATGTCTCTGGTGTTACAGACATCACAAATGCACGTCCCAGTTTGTCTTACCTGTTTACTCGGGGATTTTCATGACCACAGTTCAAACTTTGCTCAAGGCCACAAAACAGGAAACAAACTGGTTTGAAAGTCGAGGCATTTGGAGACTTTTAAGGGACTACGCTTTCAATAACTACAGTCATCTGAAATTAATAAGTGAAACATTAACAAGAAATGTTCTGTCCAGCTTTCAACATTTGTGGAGATGACTGCTTTTCTTCCATCAGCATCTCAGCAGCTGATAAATGAGAACTTCAGGAAGCTTGTAAAGTTGCCATGTAAGACATTATCACTCCAAACCTTTAACAGTAGCTTAAACACACTGTGAACTGACTGCAGTACACTAAAATTGGACAAGAAAGTCAGTATGCAGCCTTTTGGTAGGACAACATAACGAGTTTACACCATTGGTAACAAACCTTGTTTTGCTTGCGTTATGCAATTAATGCCATTCACACTTTAACAAAGAAATTTTTTTTAAAGCACTGCTTTTCCTAAACGAGCCTAGCCCTTTGCTCTGTAATTATAAAGACATTCCTATTCATATGAGTGACTCATGGAGGGTTTACAAACTAATAATTCAAAAAAGCTACTTTAAAGCTACATTTCACAGATTATTTTTTTAAGAGAGGATTAGTGTCACTGTTATAGAGATTACTGCACATTAGAATAAAGACAATTCTGAGTTGGTGTTATTGAAGCTGAGCACTGTGCTGTATGGGAAACTCTGTTACTGCACCTATAATGGCTGTTAATATGTTCAGAAATATAACCAATTGGAAAAAAATCTCAATCTAATTAATTATGTTCATATATCTAAAACAACGTATGTTGTTTACAATTATATGTTCTTCCATAAACATGGGGGTATTTTGACATATAAGCAAAATATCTGCTCTGATTTATTTGCAGACTAAGTTGTATTTTTCTGCTAAATGCTCAGCTACTCTGCCCCGCAGACCAAATCATGACATTTGTTCATATATGGTTATTTTCAGATGCACAGAAAGAGAAAAAAAAACAACAAATCCCAAACCAAGAAGTTACTCAGTTAAAAGCTCTCTCCATTTGCCTGGAGTTTTATTAATAACTCATCACCATGGCATCTTAAGGAAAATAAAACAGACAGATAGTTGCTAGGCTCTCCAACCTCTAAGGATAAAATGAAATACTTATTGAGGAAGAGTGAGAGAAACTGTTTTTGTCTTGTTTCCTTATCACCCTTGAGGGCGAGGCTAGGCTAAGAGATGGGCCTCATATTGTGTTCCGAAAGCTGCAAGTATTGTGGCCATCACTCAAATCTGTCATCTATGACCAAATTCTCTGCACTGGCACTTACATAAAAAAGAGAAATCCAAGCTGTGAAGGGACAAAAACCTAAGCAAAAGGGAATCAGATGAAGGAATGCATTGCTTTCTTCAGCACTCCCATTTAACCCTTGAAAGGATGTCAAACATATCACTGTTGTCCCCATTCATATTAACCTAAAATGAGCTGTTTGAACACTGTCCTGCATAAGGGGCTCTGGGATCAGCCCATGGCACAGACTTGCCCTCACTGAGCCTCACAGTGCCATGCTGTAAATGCACCTGACAGCAATGGTGGGGACCAGGGAACAGATCAAAGACAGGCCCTCTACCCAGAAGAGTCTCATCTGTTACTCACTATTTTCAAAATTACTGAGTTCGATAAATACAAACCTTTATCTGTAGCACTCTCCCCATCAAAACTGAAAGAGAGGATGTCCCCATGCCTCTGCCACGTTTAGACTCTAGAAAGAACAGGTAGCCTGCACAAACTTGTAAACTTCTGCTTCAGTAAGTGAAGAGAGCTCAAAATACGCTGTAACATCTTCAGAATTCTAATACAGAGAAACACCAAGTTTAAATGCGATAAAACACAAATGGCAGACAGTTTGTTTGCAGTTCACATCCCCTTTCAAAAAGCATGTATTGCAAGGTTGCTCGTGTCCCACTTGCCCCTATTATTACAGGAAAGAATGGGACAGTAAAGTGAAATCCATAAAAACAACATGTAGCCTGCAGGGTGCAAGAGTGTGCTTCTTACTTACAAGTAATTAAAATATTGACTAAATTCATTATAAGGCCAAAGAGCAATGCAGTCAGAAGTCACACCTTTAGTTGGCGCACTATTCTGCCAAAGTCTCATGAGCAGGAAAGCTTTACAGAACCGTTATGTCTACTGCCGGGGAGATATCCAGATGTGCAAACTATCCAGTCTACCGTCTGTGAAAGGTACAGTGAGTGGTTACACCATTTCCTTCCCTTCCCCCTGTTGAGAAAGCAAACAGGGTTACAAAAAAACCCAACAAAACAACACAGCATGTGGCAGATTAATCTTCAGTGCCACGTCCTTAAAGTTCCAGTACTCATTACTTTCTTCACATGTAAAGGTTAACACAGCAAAAACGGGTGGACCGTTCGGTGGATAAGGAGTTGATTGGATGGTTGCATCCAGAGAGTAGTGGTCAGTGGCTCAATGTCCAGATGGAGATGAATGACAAATGGTGTCTCTCAAGGGCCTGTACTGGGACCAGTTCTGTTTAATATCTTCATCAGTGTTATAGACAGTGGGATCAAGGGCACCCTCAGCAAGTTTGCAGATGATACCAAGCTGGGTGGTGAGGTTAATGTGCCAGAGAGAAGGGATGCCATCCAGAGGGACATGGACAAGTTGAAGAAGTGGGCCCAGGTGAACCTCATGAGGTTCAGTAAGACCAAGTGCAGAATCCTGCACCTGGGCAGTGGCAAGCCTCATTATCAGCACAGGCTGGGGGATGATGTGGTAGAGAGTAGCCCTGCAGAAAAGGAACTGGGGGTACTGGCAGACAAACAGCTGGACATGAGCCACCAATGTGTATCTGCAGCCCAGAAGGCCAACCACATCCCGGGCTGCATCAAAAGAAGTCTGGCCAGCAGATCGAGGGAAGTGATTTTGCCCCTCTGCTCTGGTAAGACCTCATCTGGAGTACTGCATCCAGTTCTGGGGCCTTCAACACAAGAAAGACGTGAAGCTGTTGAAGCAGGTCCAGCAGAGGAGCACAAAGATGATCAAAGGGGTGGAGCACCTCTCCTATGTGGATAGGCTGAGAGAGTTTGGGCTGTTCAGCCTGGAGAAGGCTGCGGGAAGACCTCATTGTGGCCTTTCAGTACCTGAAGGAGTCCTACAAAAAATCTGGGGAGGGACTGTTTACAAGGGCATGTAGCAAAAGGACAAGGGGCAGTGGTTTTAAACTAGAGCAGGGTAGATGTAGATTAGACATTAGGAAAAAGTTCTTCACTATGAGGGTGGTGAAACACTAGTGTAGGTTGCCCAGTGAGATGGTAGAGGCCCCATCCCTGGAGATATTCAAGGTCAGGCTTAATGGGGCTCTGTGTGACCTGCTCTAGTTAAAGATGTCCCAGCTCACTGCAAGGGTGTTGGAATACGTGGCCTTTAAAGGTCCCTTCCAACCCAACACGTTCTGTGATTGTATGATTGTGCACCTCAGGGAGGGAGAAGACACAAAGCACCAGAGAAGCGCTTTCCCCACGGAAGGGCTGGCATGGCATGAAATGCCACAAGTAGCAGGCCTGCCCCACTCCCCCAGAGATGATGCCATAGCTCAACAGATTTCTCTGTCAGAAGGACCTCTACTGCTGTGTACTGTTTATTCAGGATTTTGGAAGGAAGGAAACTTCCCTTGACCTCATCTTTTTCACACTCACGTTACTGCATACTAAAACAGAAGTCTGTCACCTCCCTCAAGTAAAAAATGCTGTATTCTGGTCTCTCAGGTGGCCTCATGTTAAATTCCTTACAGTTACAAGAGAATTTAAGCACAGGAGGAGACCATTCCCCCTGTCCTTCAGTTGCTTGGCTGATTAGTGCAAGCCCTTACAAGTCAGAAAATCCTTTTTGCTAGATCTTTGTAACTCTGAGAAGGCAACAATTCCTGCAACATGAATGTATGCTTCTTAGGGTCTTCCTTTTAGGGTGAAAAAGAAGCAGAGGTCAAGGTAAAAATCTCTGGAAACAATCACCCTGATTTACCTCTGTCTGTCAGGCTGGGTGCATTTTGTCTCTCTCTGTACTCAGAACATATATAACTAATTTTATTTTCTAGAACTGCAATTGTTGATTGATGAGTCATCTTTCCTGTAAATGTTTTTTTTTTAAGTGATTTTGGCATTGTTCCTTGAAATTCCTCTCTGGATACATAATGGAAATTTTGACCTCACACTCTGGTTTCTTTAACATCACAGATATCGAGATTATGAGTTTAGGAAGACCAAACAGTTGAAGAAAGGATGCAATGAAGAAATCTGTAGCTTAAAAAGAAAACAAGCTGTACTAAAGAAGCTCTCAAGTAAATATTTAGCTGTGTGGCCATTAGGTTATGTTCCTAATAATACAGCAGCTCATTTATCATAATTAAGAATTCATGGGGGGAGAGGGTTGCTTCCTTCTTTCCCCTCTCAAAGTAGGTCATGTGACCAAAGCTGTTGGCAAGTGAAACTTAGCATATATCAAAGTTCAGTTTGTTCCTTTTAATTTGTGACTCCCTAGATTACGGTTTTGAAAACATACTGCAACTAGCAGTCAGAAAACAAAAAGTAGAAAAATATACACCAGAAGAGAGCAGAAAGAAATCAAAAGCATAAAAACATTCATCCATGAGACAGAATTACTGCATAGGGTAGCATAACACTTCTCAGACTTTAATCAGCAAGATGGACTTTCCAGCTCCCTATTCTTCTTGCACTTGGGGGCAATGTGGAAAGTACATGGTAGACCAAATTTTCCAGGTATGCTAAGTTGAAAACATGTGATGAAGAGCTTGGAATTTTGCACTGCCTTAGTCCCACAAGAATCACAGAATATTAGGATATTAGGAGTTGGAAGAGACTTCAAAAGATCTTCTAATCCAACTCCCCTGCCAGAGCAGGATCACCCAGACTAGGTCACACAGGAACGCATCCAGGTGGGTTTTGAATGTCTCCAGAGAAGGAGACTCCAAAACCTCTCTGGGCAGCCTGGTCCAGTGAAAGAAAAATTAGATGGATCTTTTTATCAAGAATCAAGCAAGAACACATTTGTGAACTGCTCCAATTTATCAAAAATGTCACTTAATAAATAGAGGGGAAACTCCTCCATCTACCCAGTCTGCATTCAGCTGGCAGGAAAACCCCTCAGAAACAGATGACTGCCTCTAGCACCTGCTGGAGCCTCTAACCAGTAATTACAAACAGCTAATTACAATCATCATGGTACACTAAATCTAAGAAATGGCACATTCATGACTCACAAAGGCTAAGCCCACTTAAAATCAATTAACATTCATGCCTATCTTCCAAACACTAAGTGGGACAGTCAAGGGATGTGAAAACATGAGCTTCAAATTCTGCATTCTCAGAAAACCTCTAAACAAGATTTTCCAAATGAGAACACCATTATCACAGAATCACAGAACGTTAGGGATTGGAAGGGACCTCAAAAGATCATCTAGTCCAATTCCCCTGCCGGAGCAGGAACACCTAGATGACGTTACACAGGAAGGTCTCTGGCAATTCTTCACGGTCATGCCAGAGGGCATCCCACTCTATCCCACCCATGTTAGAGCTTGCAGCTCTAATAAGCTTTTGTTCAGGCCAACCAAAGGAGACTGAATATTTGGCAATGAGCTCCACTGCTGCTCTAACCACAAAGCAGCTCACAGCAGTCTTCACAGGCTTCATTAGACACTGACCAACCTGAATGGCCAATTTAAGCCATGAACAAGGCAGCAAGTCTGTAACTATGAAAAGACTCTCTGCCCTTCCACATCAACGTAGCACTCTGTGCATCCAACAGTAAAGTACCTTTGACCACGTAGGCTGGGACGTGCAACTGTGGTGCGCCCCAGACAGCCTTGCAGCTGCTTTGAAACTCATAGGAATGTCTGTCGTCAGTCTGCTGCAATGATGGAATGAGTTAATGTGACTCGTACAGGTGTGATGACTGACTGATAAGTTTTCCAGAAATATTTGCCATAAGGTGCTACTGAAAAATCAGTGTGTAATCACATTCCTAGCTCTTATCATAACCTTAATGAAGGTGAGTTCACAAAGACAGACAGCATTTTATTTGGGGGTAGGAGAAAGAAGACACTAAATTTATTTGATATTTACCCTTCCAGTCTCAGCAATCAAACTAACAGCTGGCAAAACCCATTCATACATGTCAAAAACCTTCACATTTCCATGTAGAGATGGTCTATGAAAAAAACCAGCTCAAACTCTAAGAAAAGGTAACAGCCAAACTGAATTTGTTTGTGCATACAGGGATGGCTCAGAGATGTCTGTAAATTGGTAAAATAATGCCTGTGACATAGGGTAAAATACAAAGGATTTTAATACAAGGTAGTACAAGACTCCCTCACATACAGCCAATAGTGGACAAGGGAAAGAAACGACCAAGAGCTTTCTTACTACACCGATTGATGCATTTTTAAGTAAAGCATTTCCAAATTCATCCAAATCATTCTCTTCAGCTTCACAGGTAAACTTTCACTGATCCAAATGTATACCATATACAAAGGGGAAGGAGCGGGGAGGAAAGGTGTGCATGTGTATCCATTCTAGTGATGAACATACAAATGTAAGTAAAGTTGGGCAGAATATGGGGCAAAAAAAAATTAGCATCTGTATAGTTAATTGAGCTGCTAGAGAAACTTCCACCAGATATTCCTAGATGTTACCTCAGCTGCCTCTCAAACCACTATTACGTCTGCTCTCTTCCTTACTGAGTATTGGTGTTATTAACTGGAGTCATACACAGTTTATGCCTGGAAGAAACCTTAATATATCATTTACAAGCCTGCCAAGTGTCACATGTCTTACTAAAAACTGAAAAGCTTAATAAATGTAACATGCTAAACTTGGTAACAGGTTATGCAAATAGAACAGGAAATAAATGTTCTCCTCAATCTCCTCTCAGACAGGGGAAAATACAGCAAATACCGTAACAGCCTAATATTTATACATCAGTACTAATATCCAATGGATTGTGTGTGAGGCAACATTTTAAATACTTCCATCGTAAACAATGTTGCATG
>NW_010164357.1:0-14020 GCF_000695765.1 Mesitornis unicolor | reverse complement strand
ACCCTGCTATCAACACAATCACTAAAATGTCTGAGGTCTGTAATTACACAGAAAGGGAGAAAAATAGCTGGGCCAGACAATCCCGACACTGAGAGGAGGGTTTGGGCACAGTGAAGTGGACAGATAGAAACATGTTCCTCTTTCCAGTGATACAATTATGTTACGTGTAAGCGTACTTGATACAACTTGGGTAACAACCCATGAAAACATAGTTGAAACTATCAGCAGCCACCAGCATAAATACTGTAGCAGAAACATGTCAGAGAGTATTCTAATTTCAGTAAAACAAATTTATGTTGGCCTCATTTTCATTCTCATCAATGCTCCTCTGCATCAAAGCCTTAACAACAGAGGTTCACGGAGTGGTGGGAGAGGAATGATCTCTCTCTCCCTGGGAGGAAAGGGGAATGCTCAGCCTGGGATCCTAGAGTGGGACCCGGGCAGAAGAGAATGGGCCAGAGGATGGCCTGACACGGAGAAGGAGAAGGGTTTGGGCCACACAGGGAAGCAGAACACATTTCTACTAAGATACTACTAGTATTATCAAGAAAGAAAAATCAATAGGAAAGGGGCCAGTTGTCAAACTCTATCTTGCCCTCAACTGTAAACAGCTTCCAACTAGCACAGAGCAGTAACGAGAGAGGATGGTCTATGCTCAATGAAGCACACCCACCACACACATTCCAAATACAAGTTTTAACTGTCTTGAGTAATCAGCTTCAAACATCTATACTTCAAAAAACCCCAAACCCTAAATTTCTTAAATTGCTGTCTGAAAACTGTTCTTTCCTCTCATGTAAGAAATTGCTTGTGAACTAATGTTTCATTTAACTCATCTTTGTAGAACATTATCAAAACCCTAGAATAATTCCTTTTTAAAGAGCTAAGCTACCCACAAAAAGTAATGAGGAAAACCCCCTGTAATTACGTGATTGAATAACCTGAAATTCTCAAGTTATTTAATATATAGGGAGTACAATCCTTTATCCAAAAGCATTATTGGAATTGAATACAATTGTTAAAAAATCAAGGATTGAAACAGCACCAGAAATAATGGTCCTCATAAATTACCAGATTTAAAGCGGAAAGGGAAGAAAAACCATCATTATTAAATGCACCTTTTTATTTGGGAGACTAAAATCCTTCCACAAAGCCTGCCTTACATACTTAGTACTGAAATGATCTTATGTTGTTGTTGTTCACTTACAGAAATCTCCTCTGCCTATCACCACCGCTGTACTCAGGATTTGATTACACTTAGCCATGGTGATAAGTATTGCACTTGCATCCATTAGAAAACAAAAACAAACACAAACAAACAAACCCAAACACCAAAAAATCTACACATAAATCAAAACTACTTATCCTAATGTTTTCTATCCTGAAATTATAGAAATTATCCTAAGCTTAAGTATACATAGATGCAATATTTAGCTTATAATATACATCATAGCTTATATATGCATATAAGCAATATATATTTTTAGATCCGTGTATGATCTAAAAAAATGCTAAAGGAAGTATGTTTGTAAGACTGCCAGTGTAGTCCTATTCGTCTATTGCTCTCCTATTTTTAAAATGTATAAGAAAGTAATAAGTAATTATTCCAAACTCTCTCAAGTTATTGTTCAGACTTTTTACTGTCAGTCCAAAGCATTTTTCTAGTTATTTTCTAGGTATGTTGCACTACTCCATTCTATGTAATGCAGAGAAAAACACATCATCACTATGTTCCAGCTGATACACTGAGTGACCCTGGGCAAATCACTTAGCTACATTCCCACCAAAAATGGAAAAGGCTCCAGACTCTGAAAAATTACTGTGAGACCAAAAAATGTTTACAAAGCAGCTTGCAAACATCAAACAGAGGGCTCTGCAAATGGAAACTATTACAGCATATGCTATGTTCTAGCTATGAGGGTTTTTTTTAAAGGAAAGAACAGAAAAAGAGAACCTTTGCAGTCATGACTAGGCACATATATTCCAAACAGAAATGGAACTCCTGTTTTTTAGGTATAGCTCTTTAATTTTTCATTACCTATACTTGATAAAGATTAGGTCTAGAAACAAGAAAAAAAAATAGAAGTTCATACATATAGGATCACATGAAAGCTTTTGAAATACTTCACAAACTGTAGGCACGGCAAAGTTTTTGGAAAGAGGCAGTATCTGTTACTAGATTTAATTCCTATAGCTAAAAGTCAAATTTCCAGCTATCAAAGCCCTTCTTCAAGTTTCAGTTACCTTTGTAAAGTAAGGGACGAAAAGAAAAGAAGCACTTTTCATAAAAGGGCAAAACGCAGAAGGGAAAAAACACCCTGTGTCAGTTCAGGATGCAATGACCCACACACAAACCCTTGATTTGACAGATAAACGACAAGCTCTTGCCTTTGATTCACACATGAGAAATCAAGATATGTTGGTGTTTATTTGCAGGAAAAGAGAGTGTCACCATTGGAAAGAAACTCAGCAAATATGTTTTTCTCCTCTTGCTTGGTTGGGCTGGTTGGTGAGATTTGGGTGAAGGTGCAAAGAAATCAAATCGCACTCTATTTCCTAGCAAAATGTTTGCTTCATCCAAAAGACTGCTCTCTGTGGAGAAGGCAGAGTTTGCATTAGCTGCTTCCGCAAGGTGTCAGTTCCCAGTGCGAAGGCTCAGCAGTGAGAACAAGAAGAATTTAGCACATGGAGGCTCAAGCTTTAAGTGTATGGCAATTCATTGACCTTAGCAAATCCCGTCTTATAGTATACACTGGTCAGTGTCCTTCATTCAACGTGTAAATCCAAATAGACAGCAAACGGAAATAAGCATTTTCCCTCCACATGTCAAGTCCATGATTAGTCTAAACAACTAAAAGCATCAGACTGCCTAACACCCATTGGTTTCTCCAAGCACTGGTCCATACTGCACACCTGGCAGTGGTTTCAAAGAAAATCTTGATTAAATAACATGATTCAGATGCGAAAAGACTGACAATAAACAGTATTTTAGTACCAGTCAGTCATAAAACACCAAGCTTTAGTACTGCATTTCTACATTAGGAAAAATGAAACTGTTTCTTCTGACAAAAACATGCTGGGTGTTTGACCCATGTGCCCCCCAATGAAAACCAAGGGAAGTATGTTTTTCTGATTTCCCTTGTTCCATCAACATTTAAAATCAGCCATACATAATAAGGTATAACTACTAAAATATCCCAACTTTCTTTTAAATCTTAGAAAAATCTTTTTTGTAATTAATGATCCACTTTGTAATTTTTAATAAAGCCTTCTTACTATGTTCTTTTTCTTAAAGAACAACGCTCACAGAAGAACTACTAACAAATCCATAAAAGGTTTTTCTCAAAGATCACTAAACTGATCCAACGGCCTCTAATCAATGCAAAGGCCATTTACTGCAAGCACGTTATGATGCTAACATAAACAACAGGCCTACCCATAGCAAGTGGCAGCTACACAACTATGGGAAGAAAACATGAGACACAATAACCTCTTCCACATTTTATATGGGCCTTCCTTATCTCTCTTCAAATTCCTACAGGAAAGAATCTTTTGGTAGTTCCCACAACCACTTTCATAAAATGGATAAAAGAACAAACACTGTAATTGAACTCACCACATTTCTGGAGTTTTCTAGGCTCTGGTGGACAGATGAACTTATCCTGCTGTGAAAGAAACTTCTTAAATTCAAGTACATATCACAACACGTCACTACCATATGGTGATTATAAAAATGTGTATGAGGGAGGCTTGGGTGTGCTCAGTCATACTGTTCACCAGAAAAGACAGATTACTATGGATATGTCACCACAATGATGCACAATTTTCAAAATTCAAAGCTGAAAAAATATTTCAGAATAGAATTTGAGCAAAATTGCCCAAACCAGCAAGATGTGGTAAAACCCGCTGTAACTGTATACTTGGCTCGTTCCTGTTACCTTTCTATGGCTGGTGGCTATGGCTGAAGATGAGATACAGAGCTAGATAAACATTGGTCCAACACAATAGATCTGCTCCTCAGTGCTCTGGAGAAGTCAGATATTAAGAAGCGATAGCATTTCTTCGACAGTTCAGTCATGTTACCGATGAAATTATCTTTTTATTGCTTAATTATTTAATAGCAGTTCTTTTATTGTTAATGGATGTGGTTCACACAAATATTATCCAGTACAGATACAGATTTATAAATTACACTAAATTACAGTGCTGTAATTGGACAGTGTTGATGTGAAACTCAAGTAGTTTAGGAATTTCCAGAGGTATGGTGCCCAGAGCCAAAGTTTAATTTCAACTCTGAAGCAGACTCCTTCTGCACCTTTAGGCTGCTCATCTCCATTTCCTCCTTTCTAAACTTGCCTCTCAGGATAGTGCAAGAGGTTTAATTAATAAATATGAATCATCTGAGCATTGCTTCCTGAATTCCAGATATAACCAATAATAAGTCAAAGTTTTAGATGGCCAAAACTGTAGCTGCATTTGAGCCTCCACTATGTCAGTCAGAAGTAGTCTTCCAAAATACCAAAACCAAAGCTGTGCTATTTGTAATCTCTGTGAACAAGTGCAGCAGTCCACCTTGTAAATGTGCAGCCATTTACACTGTTAAGCTTTCACACAGTCTGGACTCCGATGTGTGGCATCAGGGCTTCTCTGCAAATCATGCTCAAGTTAGTAAACTAAAACACAGCAGTCAGATGATCGTATATATGCACCTACCTTCTGAACACTCAGATGCAGAGCAGACACCACCACTGGTTGTAAGTGTGCATACTCTCCCTGAACACATATCCCCTTTCCCATCCACTGCCACAGGGCAGGTCAACACTCCGCAAGCCAGATGAGCTGCTTCATGGTCACACCCTAATCATTTCTACCCAAGACAGGTCAGCATTTTTTGGCTGAGCCTGCTCATTCTGTCTAAAACAGGCCAGAGAGCAATGACAGCTGGGAAAGTGGGAATGAGGGGGTAGAGGAATATCCAAAGAGATGCATGGTAAGTTCTTGTATGTGACCACCACACCATTAATCAATGCCAAGGGACTTGTTCAAACTACATGGCTGCCAGATGTGTTCCCCCCTGTGCCTCCATGTCATTCACATGGCTTCACATTCATCAGAGTCCCCGTGCACCACATTTGATAACCTCCATTTCTCTGCTCAAGTACTTTCGTATGCTGTGATCCCAGTAGTTCTTTGGCATCAGTAACTGCCATTACTTTCCATCTGGTGACCTCTTGGCAATTCCAGAGGTATCACAGCAGGCACATTCCTGTCCCACCTCCCTGTTTAGTTTCTCATTACAGTCATCATCACCCTCTAATCTTGTCTGGCCGCTAGGATCATTTCATGATACACTGCAAACTAGAGATCCTCACTGAGTAATTTCAAACCTGTAATTTCAGAGTTGTGAGACAGCTTATGGGTGAACATCCATTTTTACTGACAAGATGTAAAGCGATGGACAAGCTGTTAAGCCTCTCAGAGGCAAGCTGTTCCTTGAAGTTCCAAGACCAGTTTCAGCAAGTAAATGTCAGCAGACGAGCTGCTAAAAAGATAAATTTACACCTACCTCAGCCATTTATTACACAGAAAATGAATTAAACTGCTGTCAGTCATAAGTTCCTCAAGTTCTGACTGTTCTGTTTCAGTACCAAGTACATTGTCTGATCCATTAAAGAAAATGAGGACAAAACCAATGAGTGTGCCCAGACACACACACAGTGGATGACAGTCACTCTACCCAAATTTCATTACAAGATCCATTTCAACTATCTGCTAATTACCATCCTAAAAAAGATATTATAATCAGATTTTGTGATTGATATTAAAAAAAAAAGAAGACATATACGTCTCGTTAAAGCAAGACAGAAAATGAGCACCTCATTATGGAATTACTTGAAATCTACCATTTATTTTCATTTCATCAAACCAAGACAGGTAGTCTGGTCATCACCACAAGCTGGCTCTTCTCAGAGATTTCAGCCACTGTGAAAAGCTTCTCAAGAGAGTTGAGAACCATCAACACAGATGGGAACTCACTGAATGTTAAACTTGATTAAATTTCTATTGATATGTTACAACTGAAGACATTACAGCCCCCCTGTTACTGACTGCAAACCAGAGACCTGAATACTCAAAGGACCATCAAATCTTTCCACTATACATACCATTTGTTAGCAAACTCACACATACTTTCCATCTATTTATGTTCACTGGCACCAGAGCACAGAGAGGGCATGAACTCTGTTTCCCTCTTTCCCCCAAAGCAGCAATCTCTCTAACCTTCATTAGCTAAACTGAAACTAGTTATAGAACAACTAAAAACAGCTACACATCTAAAAAAATATGTTTGTCAACAACTGATTATATCAAAAATGTAATATTCATTTGAGAATATCCTTATAAAAGAACCCCCTATGAAATCCTATGGCTTTTTATGGGTCTTTTAAGCTCTGTCTAGTTTATATACACAATTTATAGCATAGAAACTGAGTCAGCTGCTAAGTAATCAAGGCTCCTCCTGAGAAGTATAGCTTTGTAATGACTCAATGTGCATTTTTCTCAACCTATGTGAGCCTGAAAAGCTGCAATCATTACCAAGGGCAGCTCACGAAGTCTTCCTTCTAAAATCCACAGGAAGGCAGTTCCACCTCCCCTTTGCACACAGAAATTCTTCTTATTGCTCCACTGGAAAATGGAGTCTGCAATTCTCTGCCACAGCTACTGTCTCCCAAACACAACTCCCACCTTTTGACGATGTGTATGTGTAATTAAGTGCCTCTAGTATAAGTGTGACGCTTCCCTGCCTTTATTCTTGTTCCCTTCCCAGTTTGCTATCAGGCTCTGCCCTAGCCTAAAGTAGCCTTGACGCCTCCACAGAAAGACTCTCCCAGCCCTGAAATGCCTGGTCTTATTTTAACATGTTAGGAGAGGTTGGAACGAGAGACTACACTCTGACCTAACTTTCAGCCTTCCCTTCCTCCACACCCTGCTGTGTACTGTCCCTTCGCCAGCAAGTCCAGATCAGGGATGCTGGCAGGAAGGGATGCTGCTCAATTCTGCAGACATGAGACCCCCTTTGTACAGAAATGCAGAAACTCTCCTGCGAAAAGCCTTCCCTTTGCATTTGGAACAGACCTGGGTTTGACTAAAGGCAAATTTTCCTATTTCCCAAAATGGGAAAGAAGCAGAAAATGCAACACATGAGTAAAAATTCCTGTGTGTGAGTTCCTGTTAATTATTGTAAATAATTATTACCTGCAATAACAGGCATTGCAAATCCTGTCTCTCTCTTCTCCCTTTTTTTCTTGTTCTTTTCCCCTTTTTCTTCAATAACAGCATCAAAGGAAAACTAAGGCCTTTTAGAGACATAAACGAAGCACTCCTGCTCTGGAATGGCATCAGCATCTGGATACCTGGCAAAACACTGTTCAATACCTACTGTACCTATTTCTCACATCCCCTGACAGCAAGCAATAATATTCTCACCTTTCTTCTTATTTACCAATAGCATTTAAAGCGAACAGTGTTCAGAAGTCCATTTCAATGGTTTTTGTTCTGGTTACATTACAGCAAATTGCTTTGATCTGGGAGGAGGGAAGCTGAGAATGTCTTAAGTTCACAAAGCCAAGAGCCAAAATGCACAAAACTGAAACATTCCAAAGTTAAAAATAATTGCCTTTAAACTGCAAAAGCAGAGCTGTAATTTTGAGCAGTACAGCATGACATCATGGTTTATATGGGGCCAGCTCAATAAATCAAACTGGGCCTAATTAGAGATCCTACTACAAATCTACATTATTTGGACAAATAATTAAAACAAGACGGTCTGTAACACAAGTCAGATATCTTTACTAAAACATGTTCTTTTCAAACTCGTAGGTTCACCTACTGCTCAGAAAGTTTTCACATTTAGTAAATTACAGACCCCTAAGCTTTTTTATTTTAGGCTGACTTCACTTTCAAGGAATTCTTCAATTAAATTTACATTGCTTTAAGCTCTTCATCCAATGAGAAAACAATCTGTGGTTTCTTACTTCTTCCAGTGCCAATGGCTGCCCTCCACATTTGACTTGCAGACTTACTGTCTTTTCAGAGCCAGGGTCTGTTTGTCTAAAACCAGTCTAGTTGTCATAGCACTTTGACAAGTCCTCCGTAAAAGAAGAACAAAACGTTGTGGTGGGTAAGCTGCTGAGAATCATGAAGATTGTTCTCACAATTTCAACAGACAAGTGCCAAATGCAAGGAACACTCAGCAATGAACCCAGAGCTTAAAGCCTTGACTGCCTGACTTGCCCTTCTTTCCCATCTACCCCAGTTTCTAATTTTCCAATGTCTACTTTTCTCTTCTCAGTCGTTTTCCTAGAACGTGTGCTTATTCTCAAATCTAAAACCTATGATGGTGCTCAAACATTTAAAGTCTAAAAAAAACCCAGTGATACCAAACATCACTATTGGCAAATGTTTAGCACACCTCTGGAACTGCTGGAGACTTTAACTATCAGTTAACGTGTAGATGTTAAATCAAGAGCCAAAGAGTTTAATAAAAAGCATGATCTGAACAAAGGGGACAGGATTCATTCCTAAACTGTACATTTTTTCCTCCTAGATCTTTAGATTTCTATGTAAATTTTTAATCTTGGATTAAAAAAAGAGGAGAGAGTGGGCAGCTCTCCTTCCTTTTCCCTTCTGATGTTTGACTTCCTAAATGGACCAACATACAGAGGATTAGAAGAACTGTAAAGGCAATGACTGAGGAGCAAAATGTTCGACACTGTCTACAAAAAAGGACTATATAAAAATTAGAAAAATTTCTATGAGTGCAGTATTATGCTGTCCAAATTATTTTCTTCTATAGAATATTAACCAAGCACAGACACAGAGAAAGTATTGTTTCATTTCTTAATATACAGATTTTATATAAAATAATCCAGAGAGCCTTAAAGGAGTCAAAGCACAGTAAATACCATTTGCACTGCATAACAATGCTTATGGCAAACGCACCACCTTCAACCACTACCACCATGAGCAGCACACAGTTAAACAGGAATGCACATCTCAGATCTCCACTTGAATTCTTTGTTACAGTAAAAATGCATCAAACATGTAAATTAAGATACAGTTTTTTAGTGTAAGATTGTCTTTGTGGACAGAAATATTATGACTGACCTCTGTTAAGTGCAAGCATGTGAAGCCATTGCCACTCCAATCCCCTTACATTCCCAATGTGCAGCAACAGATTTCTCATGAAAAAAAACCCAAAACTGTAACTATTTTGACATTTGAAAGTAACAGTGAAAGTTAAGAAAGCAGCCTTCTCAAAGAAATATCTATTTTTGCAATGTGTGCTATTAAAGCACAATCCTTACGTAATGAAATACTTCAGTTCTCTTGTATAAACTTGTACAGATTGTTTGCTATTGATCTTTTGAGTCATATTTTGGCAGTAAACTGGTATTCTTGTAGAAAATACAAGCACTACAGACCAAGTGACGTAGTTTACATCTATTTTTAAGAGGAAAACTTAGAAAAGGATATGAAAATCAGAGACAGGTAAAAAAACAACTCACAAACCAGAATATTTGTAGTTAAATTTGTATTTCAAAATAAATGATCTGGACTCCATACTTCAACTTTTTTTTAGTTACTCCATACTTTCAACTTTTTTATCATGAGCCTCATGATAATGAAAACCTTCAGAAGAGATTGTTTGTAGGAACACAGCTCTTTTAAGTCACAGGACAGAACTCAGATGAAAGAAGGTAGTGTTTCTACTTGCACTCAAGATTTCAGACTATAAATTACTGTCTCAACTGAATGACATAAAGTGACTCCAGAAAACCAAGGCAAAAACTGATCCAAGAAAGTGAAATATCCATTTGTTTTCACAGTGGATACTTCTTTCTGCCCTGCCCACAAGCTACTGTCTATTCAGACTAAAAAAAAAAACGAAGTTAAAAACCTGCAACATTCCCTCTCTACTTCTGTTGTGGCAAGTCCTTTGTGGAGTCCGTAACACTGCATGGCAGCTTGGACACAAGCAGGAAGAGCCTATGGAGGAAGATAGCTGACACAGGGAAACTAATGCAATGCTTTTGACTGGTAATTAAACCTTTGCTCAGCCTCAGTCTCTCAAATGTGATAAGTCTTTAACCAGCAACAGAGACAGCCAGGAAAGGATTACAGTGAGTGAATGAAAGAGTACAAGAGCACAGATGCAGGAGAGGGAAGGTGTGCTTCTCCCTTACCTCCTCTCAGATTTTTCCCAACTGAGAACCACTACCAAATGGCTTGAAACTCATTAAGGTTTGGTTACCCTAAAAATAAGAACATTGTCAAGGCTGATACAATAGAGAACAATTGGAGGAATCCTACTCTTTAAATCCTAGGTCAATGTTTTCTTAACTCTCTGAAGCAGGGAGTCACTGATGCCAGATTTTTCTGTACCTTTTCCTTACTCCTCCTCATGTCACAAGTATCACTGCCTCTCTACGCTGCCCTCCAAGTCATGTTGCCTCCCACCTTCTTCTCACTGCCACCTGGGAATCAGTAGTGTGGGGAGCAGGCAAGATGAGGATGAACACCATGCACTCACTTCTGGCCAACTACCAGCTTTGTCTCTTGGGATAAAGCATCTCAAACTCCAGAGTTCATTTGAGAACAACACTAATTGCCTTTCAGATGGAATGGCCAGGAAGCAGCATATTTAAAACTTAAGAAAATTAAAATTCACACTTGCACTGACAATTAAAACTTGCACTGACTTTATCAGAGGTTGAAACCCACATAAAATCTGTTTGAATAATAAGTGAGAGATTTTTGCCTTACATTACACAAATGATCAGACTAGATGGCTACAGAGGATGCTTCTGAGTTGTGACAATACAGATGCTGGAGCATTTTAAAGATCAGGATTATTTCCCAGTATTAATTACACGATTTCTTGTTTTAGCTTTGGCCTTCTAAAACCAAACAAAACCCAAAGAAATATTATGCACACAGCGGCCCAGAGCCTGCCTTCAGATACTGTCCAAATGACACTGCTTTGACCGAGGAGATAGCAGTATCTCTGTTTCCATTAATTCTCTATTAAGAATCACAGGATTCAAATTGCTGATTTCCAGCATTACCTCATGCCTGGGCCTCTCACTGATTAATTAAAACTGTATACATATAGGAAAAAGAACAAAAAAGCAGAACTGCAATACTCTGAACTAAGAGCATTCCTGATAAAGAAACAGACCACTGTTCTCAACTCCTTTCCATAGGTTGATTGTGAATTGTAACCAGACAAGATTTCCCTTTTCAAGCTTCCAGCAACTGGCAAACATGCCCAATGCACAGGAAGTCGTATTTATAGTTACATTACTTTCCACAATATACCAATTCTCTTGTAATCAGAAGTTGTCTCTAGGCCTGCTAAATGAAAGACCTTTTTTCCTAGGGATTGCAGCCTTTAAACAGGAAGCTTCCAACTCTAGAGTTAGTAACGACTCTGGAGGGGAAAACACAGTACAACCCCACATCATTACCAGACAGTAAACACGTATCAGACTTTTTTTAAAACAAACAAACAAACAACTCTGGAATCCTGTTATCACAACTTGTCAATTACTCTGTTAAATCATCATTTAATTTACAATATGTGTTTATCTTTACTTAGTCGCTACCTAGCCTTAATTCTTCTTGGGTATAGATAAAGAACTTAGTACTACATAAGCTTCAGTACATACTTGGACAGAGCCTTTGGGCATGCAGATATTACACAGGAAATATGAAGCAGCACACTCTGCTTCATTAAAGGAAAACCTATTTCAAACTTCTTCAGACTAATGCAGGTGACAGCTATTAACTTGCTTGTGCATTTGTACTGTCACCCTGCATACAGAAAAATATTAACTCAAATACCTACTTGAAATTTTCAAATTCTCTTCCAGCAACCATATTAGAGTATTTAAAAGGACAGAGCACTAGCCTTGGCCAAGGATGTCCCCTCCTCCCTTAAATACAGACAAAAAGAATACCATTTTTCAAGGAAGACCGAGAAATAAATTAATACTTTACCAAAGGAGAAATTCTTCGAAAGCAAAAAAATCACTGCAAAAGTAGTTCTTACCTAAAAGGGCAAGAAAATAGAGAGAGAAAATTAAATAAGATTAAGAATCATCCCTTGGAGCATTGCACCTACAAAACACAAAGAATTCCTGAACAATATTTTACAGACATCATGACAGCATGGAACATATCTAAAGAAAACAAGCTACACCAGAACAGGAAATTGCAATTTCTTTGAAACAATAATAAACCTTAAGAAGGAAACCACTACTAATATAAACAAACAAGTAATAAAGGAAACTGTTTTACAACAGGGAAACCTGTCTTAAAGCAGCAGAACAAGAGAATATAAAAAGAGTTTGCCAGAAGTTATAGGTCTCTAAGGAAAATCGGAGCAATTCTGTAGTAAGGATCACTTGCATGCAGACTTCAAATAGGTCATCTTCAAGGAAGCTGGAACACCAGAAATTCAGTAACTTTTAAAAAGAAGACTCAAATTTAAACTGAATGTAATCTCATGCTGCTGGCACTTAAACATAATCAGGAGTTTGATGGATATCTAGGAGGGTAAACTGTTTTTATAAACATAGCTTTTGATGCCCAATCCTTGTCATTTAGAAATAAGCAGTTATAGTAAGCATCTTTGTGATTATTTTATTATCTTAAATGGGAATCAGAAATGGGAAAAGATGAAAAATCAGAAATGTCAACTTTTTTCATCAGAAGATGACAATTTCCATTTTTTCATGAGAAACTTGGATAGAAAATTTTTAGAATTTAAAATCCTTACTTTTTACATAAAAACTCATGCTCAAATCTGAAATTTTTGCAATTCTTAAATAGCTGCAAGTGAGCAGTAGTCCTCTTCTATTTACTGATATTCCAGTGGGAAAAAAGAGGTTCATAGGAGTGTAAGAAACCCATAATTAAAATAAATACTAAAAACAGAAACAGTTTTTATTTAAGATGTTAACTACCTGCAAGTAACACCATTTCAGACTGTCCTTATTTGTTCTTGTTTATTACACTGGTGCCCTTTGTGGTTTCTAATATTTCAGCAACTCAAACATACACAGTAAAGCTAGCAACACAACAAAAGCTTAGCAAAGGCAACCATAATCTGATTTTTTTAAAAAACAAACCAACCACAGAATAGAGCAAGCAGCTCTACGAACAGTGGAACCAACGTGGTTTGGCTTCCTATGAATTTGTTTCCCATGGGGATTTGAAAAACCTTCAGTAGGTCCACAAGCTCACATTAAGATCTCTGTTTACCTAGGAAGTAAGTCTCATGAAACTTATTGAAACTTACCATCATAAAAATCTCTGTTTCTCAACTGGTTCACCCCCACCATTGGGAATGACTGGTCCTTCTTTCCTAGAAGAACAAGCCAATGAGAGAAGAACTGGATCCAAGTACTTTTATATAGATTAATTCAATTTTTATGAAGTGTCATTTAGCTAAGAAAAAGAACTTCCCTGCTATCTGAACCAGCTTCTTAACACCACAGCAGTGTTAAGTTTTGTGACTTCTTGGGTTTTTTTATACATATTAAGGAGGATCACTACAAGAGAAAAACCTTTATACGATGCTAAAACTAGTCTATGGTCAGCAAATTCCAGTCCTTACCTACATGGAGATTTTCATAAAGTCAGAAGTAGTAAATATTTGTTGGAGAGACACACCTGTGTCTCATCACCCTCACAAAGTGAGGTTTTTTCCCTATCTCTCCTAAAGGTATTTGGGAAATGGAAATTTCCAAAGCTGGACAAATTGCAGAAAATAACATGTACAAGTTAAGAATGTCACAGAGTTGCACGCAGGAAGATTAAGAGATTATCTCTGGAAATACCTTCTCAAATGGAAAAATGGTGACAGCAGCAATCAGGGGAGACGCAGGAAAGTCAGGCCTATCTGAAAACAAGACAAACGTCCCAATGGTTCTCCTCCCCCTCTACTCTGCCCTGG
>NW_010164356.1:4329-23953 GCF_000695765.1 Mesitornis unicolor | reverse complement strand
GGGACCGGTCCGCAGCCCCCGCCCGCTCCGCCTCCGCGGAGAGCGCCCCCTGCCGCGCACCGCCGGCACCGCCGCCAGGGCACCGAGCGCCATTTTCTCGGGGGGGAGCGGTAAGGTTGGGATTTTTCCCGCCCTGCCGCTGTGGGGACATCCAGGGCGTGAGAGACGGGGTGTGGAAATCACATCTGCAACCTGACGGAACCACAAAACAAGGAAACGGGTGTAGAAATCGACTTGAAAATTGAATTTGACCTGAAACTGGATAAAAAAGTGATTTTCCAGGGTAAAATCACGGAATTACAGTGTGTCACGGTTGGAAGGGACCTCTGAAGATCATCTAGATGACCCATGGTAATTATGAGGAAAGGGAGATGCAAATTTCCGTTAAGAAGAAATTCTGGGGATGGATGAGCTGTGCCCCTGAGGAGGGGTCACTGGTTCCTACAATCCCAAAACAATACAGTTTGGGGCTTGCCCAAAAGAAACAGAAAAAAACCCTCAAATAGTATGAGAACAACATCATGTATTTTCCTTCCTCAGGGTCATATAAAAGTCATCTCAGTGTTGAGCAATGATACCTCACCATAAAGGAAAATCCAGGTAGTATTCCTGCCGTCGTTTCCTCCAGACAAGCAGTGTAAGCAATGGTTTCCATAACATGAACAGCTGCCAAATAGTAAATAATATTTTCCGGTCATATCTGCTGGAAAGCTTTACACACAATTACTTGAGTGTCGCAATGAGAGATGAGCAGAACCTTTATTTCCTTCGCCAAAATAAGAGGGAAAACTGTAGCAAATGAGCTGTCTTGATGAAACCAGTTGTTGCAAACAAAGTCGATTGGGTTGACCTCGGGTAATGGGTGGCAGGGGTTTGCTTGTGCCACAGAATTACAGAACATTAGGGATTGGAAGGGACCTCAAAAGATCATCCAGTCCAATCCCCTTGTGCCAGCAGCTGATGTGGCAACTGAGCCCCTGGCCATGCCTCACAGTCACCTCCTGACCGCTCCTCATCCCTTGCTCCTGAGGAGTGAGTTAGAAATAACAGAGGATCAAGGTCTTCCTCTGCAGTAACTTACTTTTCTACACAGGACTTCCTTGATGCTTCATTAGCCATTATTTATAAGCACACCGTTTCTTTCTTACTTCAGGTAGCCTCAAGCTGCACAGACGTTTCCTCCCAAGGCCATTTGACTGGACTTTGCTGGCAGATCTCACAGTCTGTGTTTAAACTCCTCATTTCAGGCTTTTCCTAAGCCATCCAGGAGGGCCACAGGCATCAGAAAAGCTGTGGAATGTAAAGAAACAGAGAACGCATGCAGAGATGCTGTTATACCTTGGGACTGGGGAATGCTGCTCTGCAACCACGTCCTGGTTTTGCTGGCGTAGAATCACAGAACCAGTTTTCTCTTCAGGAAGGCTGCACTTCTGAAAAGGCCACAGCATCATTTGATTTAGTGGGAACAAAGTTGATCTGGTTTCGTTTTTGGCCAGCACTGGTCTTCAGCAGTTTTGAGTCAATCAGGTACAGAAGCCAGGGCAGCTGACCCCAAGCTGAAATTACCCCATATCATAAATGTCCCACTCACTATAAACAAGAGTTTGCTGGGGATGCCCTCTTTCCTCGATGGCTGTCATCCCAGGAGGCTCTCACCTGTCATTCTGCTCTGAGGCCTACTCCCCAAATCACTGTGACCATCACAGCTTGCAACCACTGAACCGGCTGAGTGTAGCTCTGCATACTTTATATTAACACTATTACTAATACTGGGGTTTCTTTTCACTGTTTTATTAAATCTCTTTCTCTTTCAACCCACAGGTCTCCTTCCTTTTTCCTGATTCCCCTCCCCAAGTGGAGTGGCAGAACAACTGCCTACATGGCAACAGACTGCAATATAGAAACCAGCAGCTTGATCCATTTGAGGTAGATATTTTTATATTATTTTAAAATGTGCCCAGGTATAGTGACCATCGCTGCTTCAACTGTTACGCCTTGAGCCTCCCTGGGGAGGCAAAGCCCTGCAGAATTACAGATGCTTTGGCACCAATATTGTTCATGAAGATCTGGCTCCCTGCAAGGCCCACTGGAAAGGAAAGGGAACCAAACGATCTGTTTTACACCCGAATAAGCAACGGTGTTGCTACGTTGCTAACTATATTCCGTGTTTTTGTGCAACAGAATGTTGTGCAATGGGGATGTGTAGTGCCAGAAATCAAAAGGTGTCAGCCACGTAGTTGAATTTGCAACTAATCCTGGTTCTGCCTCGAGGAATGCAATGTTTTATTACCTGTGATGCTTGCATAACGTTCAGCTGCAATTATCTTGTCAGGAAAAGTGGAAGGCAGCTGTAATCTTCTACAACCGATACTTGTTCACTGAAGGATTTCTTGTGTTACAGATTGTCTTTTTAAGATAACACAAAAGGAAATTAAAAGCAAATTCTGTAGAAAAATGTCTATTCAATTCTCATTTAATTCAATCATTTGGGATCACAAATCAAACAACTGAGTATCTGCTCAGAATTTTCCCCGATTAAAATACGTAAACAATGTAAGGAGGACACAGTGGAGATCTGGAGGTGGCCCACAGCTTTTAGTGCACTTTCCTTTGAGCCTGGACTCGCCGAGTTTAATCCTGATTGGAATCCCAAGGGAACACGTCAGTGTCTGTTCACACTTCATCTTAAATCCCTCTCAAGTATTCGTCCTTATTGAAAAACAGCCATGTAATCAGTCGTAATTCAGTGTGTTACAGGCTGCTCATGAGGAAGATTTAGCTGAGGAAAGAAGACTCTGGCAGGTCATGACAACACTGCTTTGGCCAAGAGCTGCGAGGGAAGATTACAGAGCCATTTCTCTGAATTATGGCAGAAATGCATGAGTTAACCACGTTCTTCAACGCTAAAAATAATATCCCTGGAAAAATAGTAATGTCAGTTATAGATACGAGGGAAGAATCTAACACTGTTGAACTCAGAAATAAAAATCCTGCTGACTTCAATAAAGACTTTGCTTACTGGGTTTTCAGGAGAGGACAATTTCTCTGCAGTTTTGGAGACTGATGTAGTCTGGCAGATGTCACCTTCCTGCACAGCTTTTAAATACATGTCCGAAGCAGCAAAAGCACACAACCTCCCCACCCACTAACCTCGTCTGTGCACTTACAGACATCAGGATGGAGGACTCTGATTCACTGCTCAGTCTTCAATCAGCTGAAAACATCCCTGGACTTGCGAGTGCATCAACTTCCTTTCCAAACCGGCAAATATCCCTTCCTAGTGCGCTAATTAACTCATCTTTAGAATCCCTGCTTAGACTCTACCATGATTTACGTGACCACATGAACAAATTAACCTTATATTCCTTTGCACATTAAAGGAGGTCTCAAGAGAAACAAGAGTCACACGTAAAACTCCACTTCAAACCCAAGACGCTGCCAGGCATCTCACCACATCTCATTATGGAATCCACTCATGGCCTCAATCCCTCCAACATTCACTGTCAGATGGCAACAGTTCTCTTTTAATAGGCTAAATACTGAAAAGCTGTCCTTTTAATAACAGGGTTTGTTTTTCTCTTGCCATGTAGAGGTTATCCATACAATTCTGAGCCCGCAGCATAACACCAGTGTGCAATCAGACAAAGGGACCAATACTGCATTTTCAAGAGGTATTTTATAACGTGCTTCAGGATTCAGCTGCTCAGTAACAACCTAAGAGGGAGATTTTCCAAAACATTCTGCATTAGCCAGAATGCTACAATTTTGCAGCAGTGATGGCACCAAAAATGCCACCTTTGGCCCTTAGCTCTTCAAAGAGTAACTTTAAATTCTGATTCAAACATAAACCAGTGCAGTGATATCAGCCTGCATAAACAGAAGCTGAAACCACAGTGGTTAAGATGGGGTTATGTCTAGGGCCAAATAACACCACCTAAAAATGTCTCTCTTGTTAATTATTTCACTGCTAATTGTTTTAGCAGAAACCCCATCGCTGCTGGATATGGTGGGAAGATCACATCGAGGTAGGATCAGGGCAGTTACTCACTGGGACAAGTGAGGTTCTCTTCACCAGCCCTAACATAGTTATTGTTTCTGTCCAAAAGGAGGGAAGATACAAAGTTTCTGCTTTGTATCTAAAATAAAGTAAAAAAATAAGCTGTTCAAAGTCTCTGTGTCTTGTCAACAGCCAGAGGACACAGCCCAGTTATCACCACCTCATGCTGCCCCCATGCAGCTTCTGCAGTCCCAGATCTGCAGCACACTTCAAAATTTAGGAGAACAAAGAGTCAGGAGGCTCTGGTCTCTGTGAGACATCCCATGTGGCCTTGAGCAGGATACCTTCAGACCCAATGTGTATTTACACGCTTAAATCACACTAAGTAGGATTCCCAAAGCTTTCACCTACATCTAAATTCCTTTACAAATCTTGCTTTTGATCTCTCCAGCTATATCCGTATTATCAAACCAGCTCAAGGCTTTTCCAGTGCTAGAAATCCACCCCGCTGGTTGTTCTTCAGATTTCCATCCTGCCCCAGCTCTAGACCAGTACCAGTTCCCTACCAGTAACCTCAGGCACAGCGATGGGGTGGGTGCCTCCCACTCCTCCTCTGCCTCTCCAGGCCGCGTGGTCGAGGTTGCAGAGCCAGGAGCTCCAAAATCCTAAGACTAAACTGCAGCAAGGAAAGCAGCATCAGCGCAGGGAATAAAAATGTGGGAACACTCTCTGAAATGGGAAGAGCTCTGCTTTACCTCACGGACAGGGAAAGCGGGTTTATGTGAGACCCTGGAATAGGGCCATCTAAGGAAAAAAGGGCTGTTGAGTGGATGCTTCTGTTTTTCTTTCTATTCTTCCAGTAATGCAGCTCTACCATTTGTTTTGTACTTCTGAACCAAACAATTGCACATTCACAGTTGGAGGTAGAGTCTAAATATTGTCTCTCGCTGATCCCTTGATCCAGTCGTCCTAGCTGAATTAATCACACTCACAAATCAATCCCGGATTTGTTGGCTGTCTGAGCAGATGGCCGGGCAGACTGCATTTGTGAGCGAGACGGGCACATTCTCCTTCCAATTATCCAGCAGCATTTTCCAACGGCAGAGATTTAAAATGAGACGCGATTTTGAAGAAATGCTAAATCTCTCTTGTTCCTTATTCAGCTCAATAAGGGCGCTGACCCCGAACTTTTCTGCTCTACTTCTGCCCTCCTAAGCTTTAGTGAAAGTGGAGGATGGTTGGTGCCCCTTTCCCTTTCAGCTTGATGTTTTCTGCCCCACTTTCTTCTGCCGTCTTCCCATTTTCTGCAGAAAAGAGGGGACAACAGCAGATGCTGTTCGGCGTGGGGATTTCAAGGATGCATTGTAATAACTGTCGAGTACTGCAGAAACGGGGAGAGAAGCCGCATTCATGCTCCTAGCTGCCTGCCACAGCTGGAATGGTGAACAGTGCCACCTTTCAAAAAGCCTTGATGGGGCTTCCCCATGGCAGTAGTAAATTTGCCGTGAAAGACAGTCGTGTTGCTTTCCCAATGTTCACATCTGTTCTGCATTCAGAGTCTTTCTGGCCAATAATTGCTCTCTTCTCCCCTCCATCTCCTGCTGAGGAACTGCTGGAGCTGCCAGGGGAGTTTCAGCTGAGGTCCATCATGTTCTGGATAAGACGTCTTACCCCCAGCAGTTGAACAAGGTTAACCAAGAATATGTTTGCAGTCCCTGGAAGAATGAAACATGACAAGACAGTCCAGAGGAGACCATCCCCCTGCAGTGTGACAAAACAGACCACGCTGACTAACTCCATCTATGCAAATATATTAAAATTATCTCCTTCAGGGCTGCATTAGAGAACAGAGCCTTGTCAGAGCAAGGCAAGGCCATACAAGAAAATGCACGTACACACCACAGCAATCTGTCATCCCCACAAGATCACTGGATCTTGTCACCAAAAGGAACAGCAGATATGGAAGAAAGCCTACGAGAACTGGGAGGAGAACTGTGGCCACATTTACAAACTCCAGGAAGCTGAGAAAAGGAAGGTCATACCTCATGTTAATAGCTTTTCCCCTGTCAGACACCCATGCTAGATGTGCTCATTTGCAATTAAAACAAGGCAACAGAACCTCTTAATTAAACATTTTATTTAAACCAATACAAGCACCATGCTTAGCAAAAAAAAGATTTGGTTGAAAGTAAACATGCAATGTGAACTAGCAGAGACTAAACAGCATATGGAAGTTGTACTGGTTATTGGTATTTTCATGGAAATGCCTAATTCTCAAAACTGGCCGTGAACCTCTCGCACCTTTTACCACTCGCAGTGCTGGTGCCAACCCCAACACGTCCTGGTACACAAGTCACAGAGTCTGGATCTTGTAACAAAAGCAGGAGTTTCACTGTGCCACTCCTCATGGCCCATCACACCTCACAGTTGTTTGATGTATGTATAAAAAAAATACATTGCAGTACATTTGTTTTAGCACACAGGTGAGGAATTTAACTCCCTTGCTTTTGCGTGTTAGATTCAGATCCCCGTTACCAGTTTAACTTTGTTTCTGGAATATTTTACAGTTAAAGATACAAAAGTGGAAACTTGGTACAAATGCATGAGATGCTCCTTTGGAGAAGTGAAAAGGTGTCAACACCCACATTATTGCCTCCATTCATGATACTAGAAACACACTTAAACCATCAAATACCAGCATTTAAATCGTTATTGTTAAAAATATTCAAACAATACAAGTCCATTTTATGGGCTGACATGCAAATTCATGCTTTGATTCAGCTTACCATCAATTAACAGGATTACAAGAGCTGTATCCCAGCCATCTATTCAATATTTAAAGCAAACCAGATTAATTATGGCCAAAATCTCCCTTTATGGGAGAGCTTTAACTCCAGGCCAAGGATTTTATGGCCAACTTCCTAACTCCTGAAAAATAGGAGCTCACAATGGAAAATGCTGACTCTCAGACCTTTCGCTACAAAGGCTCCCATAGGTGGCATTAGTTAATTTATGTCGTCCTTTAGTCTGAACCCTCTTTAGAGATCTGAAAATTCAAGACAAACGTATGATTACAGACAGGCAAATCGCTAGTAAAGCACAGTCAGAACATACTGGCCTTCTGAACACGGGCACATCTGCCTCCCACTTATTTTAAGGAGGAAGCAGTACAGAAAACACAGTTTTAAGTGGGAGAAGTATGTCGTAAAAACAAGTATTTTTTGCGCAGGAAAGATTCTGACATAACTGATGTCTTTGTTTAATCAAGTATTAGCACTACCTGTGTCTCAGGAGCCTAGGACTGTAAGCAGCAGACAGTTGTGTCAAAAAGCTGCATTAAAAACAAGGAAACCACAGAAGTTGAGAACAGCAAACATCCTCTGCACACTCATCCTCCAAGTACCTGCAGCTGCTTCCTCACTTCCACAGCTCAGAGGAGAAGGAGGCAGAGCTACCAAGACTGTTTGAAGAACACTGGTGGGCTGAGCAGCACCAACACGGCTTTTCACAAGACAGTGGGCTTTAACACTGGATTTGTTTGCTTTCCACAAGACTTGAGGGGCAGCACCCAAGGCAGAAGGGCCTTAAGTGGAAGCAACAAGAACATCCAAAGTGAACGAAAAATAACTTGGACTGAAGACGCAACCAGAAGGAGCAACGTTTTCCTGGCAGGAGGTGGAGTGATCCAGAGATGAAGAATCAAATTCGATCATTTGAGTGCAGCAGCTCCTCCCAAGAGAGACCGGCCCCTTTTACAGTTACTGTTGTCAAGACCTGTGCAAGTAGCAGTTGGATGCTGGCAGCCCACCAGCAGACAAAGTACAATGATCAAGATTATTAATCCAGTTTTCCCCGCTGCAAATCAAGCTGAACGTTACAAGTGGCAGCTCCTCTCTCGCTCACGCTGTACCTTGAGGTGCCTCACCTTTAGTACAATGCCAACAAACCAAAATTCTTGCTGCTTCAAGACTGATGCTTAGAGTGACTATTTTTTAAACCAAATTCTTATTCATACAATGTTTGTCACAGGATACATCGTTTTTATTGATCCGTAGTACAGAATGATCAAGCAACTGTTTCATAATCAACATTTTTTTTTTGTCCAGGGAAATAAAATTGTTTTTCCAGTTCACTACATTAACACAGAAATTTAATTACAAGCATTTCTTTCCCGCACTGAAAAGATCAATTTAATTGGATCATTCTAACATGTATTTTGAAAAGCTCCTCTCGAGTCAGATTTGTAGACAAATAAATGAGCAGTAACACCATACTAAGAAGAGATTTACCAACACTGAGGACCCTTTGCAAATGAATTCCTTGTGATCTTAGAGGAATTAGTGTTTTACCACTAACACATGTTTACAAACAAAAAAAATAAACCTCCTTTCAGCAAAGGTTTCACAGCATGAAATACTGGCCCAAAAATTTAACACTGAATTCCTTCCCACTGAACAGATTTGTTAGGGCAGCTGTATTTTAAGGTACATTATCAACAGGAAGCTGCTCTTACGCAGACACTTGTTCAGTAGCAAAACAAACACTCAAGATAGTGAGATATTGTCACATGAGTCCTCCTGCTGCTGCTGCTGCATGGGCTGGACACGGCCCATATCAGGCAACTACTCTAGCGAATATAAAACAGACCTGTAAAAAGACTGGTCATTTATAAAAGTTAAATACTATTTTCACATTAGAATATTTGCTGTTTCAAAGAGATGAACTGTAAGTAAATGAAACTCAAATTCTCACTTATGCAAAAGCTTTATCTGGAATGTAATTTTGACCAACAAGAAGTTAAGAAAGTTAGAGACTGTAATTAAAGTACTCAAAAGCTACGTGTGGCCAACTTTTATAACAAAAGAGATACAAATCATTCATTATTGTGAAAAGCTTTAACCTCCTGACTCCTGCAAATGGAGCAGATGACTGGAATTTCAAAGAAAATGAGGTTAGCTTTTTTCTTTCCCTTTACAGATGTCAACTGCAACACTAGGCACTAGGAAAAAAGGTTACTTGGATGCTTTCACAAAGGTTTTTTTTTTTACCAAATTTGTACTAAGTGGCAGTGTAAAATTCTCAAGTAATTTTAAAGCTAACAAATTAAAGGCACACAGTATTAACAGGTGTTCTTTTAACAGGAAATGAGCAAAGAGGTAAACTTTTTAACAGTGTAGTAAGTTATATATGCAAGACATCTGGCACAAGAGTAACCAGAGTTGTAATTCAGCCCTTAGTTATCACCTAGTTCCTGTAAGACTGCGTTAGCACGAGAACTGCACAGTCAAATTTGCCCTGAAATTTAGTAAGATTGACTCAGTCAACTGAGGAACGACTGGAATGACAAAAATGAGTTCCAAGAATTTGAGTAAGTTCACACGGACTCAAAGATAAACGTAGAGATTTGCTGTACAAGGAGTTTGTCTTTTTGATACTAAACGCTTCCAGGGAATAGTTTTCAAAATTGAGAAGACATTAAGTCAAAAAGTCTCAAAAGTAAGTGACAGTACACAATTTCTGCATATAAATGGCTAGTATGTGTCATAAGGATGCATTTGTAGCTCAGAAAAAAGTTAGCGTCAGCTTCCAGATTATGTTTGTAGATAGTTATAAATCCAAACCCGAACTATTTTAGTTATAGAAATATTAGTCACAAGAGTGCAAAAGGAGTCCCTGCAGAGGAGTATTCCCTTTTAACAGGTACAAATAAGGAAGCACCTGCAAAGATTGGTTACTTCAAGGAGACAGACCTGCTATTCTTTGCACAAACTTTGCACAAGAGATATACTGCAGGAAACAGATGTAAATACAGTGCATTTTTTTAGATGTAATTATTCATGTCTGGTTCCAGTATTATCAGGATGGTACATAAATACTTATTACAGAGGTTTTCTTAATGGAAGAAGCCCAGTTTCTCACGCAGCCATTCTTCAGTTAGGTCTTCTGTATTTCTTATTTCAAATACCTAAACAAAATTACATTGCATAAATTCTTGAGGTGATGGCACTTGAAAGGGATAAGCAAACAATGCGATCAACACCTTTCCACAGAAGCTGTTTGAGCCACAATAAACCAGTAACCAACCTAGAGTTTTCATATGCTTTCTTGAAAGGACTGGTTAATATTCTACAGTAAAATCAGTGGAAAATATACCAGACTAAGTGGCAAGGAGTATTACCAACTTGAACAGGAATCCCATAGTTCCTATTTCTAGACTTCATTCTTCTTCTTTAAGAATATGTGAGAACAGCACATCTACTACATTCTAAAGTTACTCTAAATTGGCACCAGCTCACATGCATTATCTCAGCAAGAAGATAAGTCTGTTTGAGAAACAAATTAATTTTACCACTGGACTGAATTAAGCCCAAAGTTCAGGAATTTTTTGCTCAGCCTGAGACAGTTACTCCTTCTCTGAACTGAAATAAATCCACAGTATCCAGTAGCATACTGTTTTCCCTGTAAGAAACAAGTCCAGAATACCTCAGAATAGACAACTTAAAAAAACAACCAAACAAAAACCAACTCCTTCTCTGAACTGAAATAAATCCACAGTATCCAGTAGCATACTGTTTTCCCTGTAAGAAACAAGTCTGGAATACCTCAGAATTAAAAAAAACAACCAACCAAAAACCACAAATCCAAAGTTTTGTGGAAGTCTTAAACAAACCTTTAACATATCCTTGAAGCAGAAAACAAATGCAAAGACAACAGTATACTGTTTACAGTCCATATGGGCAAGTATCTCTTTTGGTTTGGTTTTTAATACCCTTGAAGAAAGGTCAAGTTAATTCTGTATTGCTAACTGGAGCCTTTGAGATGCCCACAAGTAAGTAAATTTTACAAATCCACAGACCTTCAAAAGTGAAGCAATGAAAACAAGAAAAACATTTTAACTGGAGACTGCTGCTCCTATTCTGTCACTGAAAATAAAGCTACGCTAGCACTAAATCAGTTATTTGCCCTTCCAGTGGTGTGGTGTACACTGCTGTAAAAAGCATGCTCAGGCCCAGCAGAATGGATGGGATTTTGTAAAAGTCACAAAATAAGCCTCTCTGTCAACCTGCTCTGTGGAGTGAACTTCCTCTTTAGTCCTGTCCTCAGCCATTTCACCATCTTCATCTTCTTCATGAAGCAATTCAAGTTTCTTTTCTTCCTCATTTCCCATCACTGCTGGAGTGGGCTCTGGACACTGCTGCTTGTATTCAGCCAGTGATCCACTACTATCAACTAATACTGATTTATGGGTTTTTTTGAAGTAAAAGAGAAGGGAAAAATGAAAAATTCAGTGTGACAAAAACAGAACAGCTTAACAGAAGCCAAGCTAATATGGAAGCTGCTGAAAAAATAAGAGGACTCAGTTGAGTCACACACAGAAATCACACCAGGAGGAAGTCACAGCATGAGCTAAAATGAAACATGGCCCAGTGAGTGGCAAGAATAAAGCACATTTGAATAACAAGTATGCAACCCAAACTGGAAACAGGCTATCTTCTCCAGCTTCAGAAGGAAGACGATCATAGACCTCTATATCCACTTCTAGGCTTTCATTCAAAAGCCTTTCAGACTGAATTTCTCTCGCTTGACAGCTGACAGTAACTCCAAAACAGCTACTTCCCAAGCTTTCACCTTCTCCTCATTAACTCTGCCTTCTCACTCACTGAAAACTGCCTTTCTCCCCAAGGAATTCTTATCTCTATCAAAGATGCCAGAGTTCCCAGGCCTCTAAGATGCAGTTTCAACAGACTTCAACAGTGGTTTTGCGGAATGGTGAAGTAATTTCATATTCTATGAAAGACCTGAAGTGGCCACTGACTATTTAGCTTTACTGGCTGAAACTAAAACTTTAAGAAACCTAGGTGCCAATTAAGCAGAGATTTCAAAGATGTTCAAAATGACAATTAAGCGGCAAGTTTAAAAAACAATATATACACAGAGTCCTTGTGAATGCAGTAATTTCTTCTGGTCTCAAGTACTGGAGAAGGCAAACACAGGAAGATTTAGAATTGTTCAGCACTTGGCACATATGTAACTTATTCTGAAGGCTATGTTGTGCAAGCATACAACCGATAAACCATGCAACAAAACAACTCTGCACCACACATAATGACTTCAGTCTATTCCTTCCATCAATAAATTCCCTGAAGTAGAGATATCCATGCTACTATCCATAGAGATACCCATTCATCTATCAATGGATATTTAAGTTTTAGAGAACACTGTTCCTCCTGTACCCTAAAACTCCAGAAATGCCCACACATATCCCTCTCTTCAGTCTTCCTAAAACAAATCTGTTCTCTGTAATTACAAAGTCTCATAACACCCTTCTTCTGATAGGTGCAAGCAAGACAAAACAGCTTCTGCAACCTGCATTTAAGGGGAAGATGGTTATTTCAACTAGGGAATTATACCTTAGTGAGTTCAGCTGTCTGTACAAGCTTATTCTTGCTTCCAGCATACATCATCTGCTGTTCAGGCTTACATCCTGTAGTTGTGTAGAGAAAAAAAGATGTTTTGTTTAGTTATTTTGACTGCAATACTTCAAAAATCAGATTTTTTTTCCAAAGAATCCAAACTGAAAGCTGAAGCCTCCATTCAGAAAAATTACCTATTTCTTTATACACATAATCATCCTTGCTCTTACTTTCATATCTGGTACTTGAAAAGTATTTCCAGAAGTAATAGCTGTGCAGGTTGAACTGGTGGTCTCAACATGCATCTGTAGTTCTGCTGATGTCAAATACTGCAGCAGTCAAACCTGAATCATAACCAAGAAAGCAGTACCTCCTGCCGCTACAGCAGCATGCTGATTACACTACATTTAATTCTTTGTCCTCTTGCTGTTTCTGGAAGATTCCTACGTCTTTGCTAGTTACACTTAAACAGATCTTTACAGCATATGGCTTTGAGCTGGAGTCAAACTAAGAACAAACCAAGTCAGTTTGAATTTGTTGTTCTTTCTCCTCATCTCTCCCCAAATCCCCAAACTGAATTGGTAGCACAAAATCACTTCCCCCACCCCACCCTGAATACGGAGCAAGTTCAGTCACAGTTGAGTTAACTTGTGGTTGGAGTCCCAGCCGACAGTTCATTGACTTCAGTACCAGCCTAACCACTAACTTGTTTGCAGAAAAGTTTTTGAAAGAGAAAACCTCAAGGAAAAGAGACTTTTTTTTTTAAGAAGTTGCTTGTTTAGAAGTTTCCAGATACAAGTGGACTTTCAAATCTTGCCACCCATAGGTCTTATTCCCTAGGAAGTACTACAAGTCTGCCTGCTTTGCCATTTCTAGGTCTCCCAAGAAGTTTCTTACTGCTGTTCTAACTCACAAAATATATATTTTTCTCAAGGGAAGTAACACCCAGGACATTCAAACAGATTCTCAGGTAACTACAGAAGTACATGCTCACAAGTTGCTAAATTCTTTTACCTACCTAGTTATTCTAGTTTTGAGTAATGAAAGGTAAAACAATGCAATCAGTTTATCATTGTCTAGAGGATACCAAGGATAATCCAGCAATACCAGCAAGCTACCCTATTAAATTCACAACACACATGGAAGCCACAGGAGCAGTTCAGCTCTAAGTCAAATTGAGTCACAGGTTATTTGGCTTCTACTAAAATTACACAGTTCCCCATGCAGGTAAGTTAAAGTTGAGGGCTGCTGTGGTGCAAGCAGAGGAAGCTACTGCTCTAGATAAACTTGGGACAACCAAAGATTTCAGTCCCTCTCTCCTTGAACATTGTTTGTCCACCCAGCAGTGAAAACCTGCCTAGATCTAGGCTACAGAGCTCTCTTTTCCTTCTTTCACTTACAGTTGTGACAGCCCTTTAGACCTTCAAATCACAGCATGTTTGGGGACATCCTGTGTTGCTGCCCACTGCATATAGACCCCCCGGAAAACCCTTCTCTCTTAATGCCATCCTATCCCTTTTAGGGAGTCCTGTTCCTTCCATCGGTAGACACAGGTTCCCATGCCCTTCTGAGGAGAGGGATTTCTTCCCACCCAGTCACTAGTGCCTAAATAGCAAGATGGACAGAGCTGAGCAGAAACCCTCAGGAACAGAAATGTTATCTTCCAGCCCTCTCCTCACTCATTTCCTCAGCCTCATCTGGTCATATTTTGAGGATTCCCCAAGATCTGACGAGTGGGTGACAGAAAACACATTTGGTTAAACCTACACATACAGAGATGCAGAGTGCTCCAGGCTCTTTCCCCTTACAGGAGGGGGCTGTTGCACTCACCACTGAGAATGCAGCAGTCAGGCATGTTTACGAAGATACACCTTTTTGCCAGCTATGCAGGAAGCTCACATTTCTGTTCAGCCTTCAGAAATGGAAAAGAGAATCTCTCCTATCATACTTCTTAAGTGCCCTAAATGAAGATCCCAGAGGCAGTGAAAACCTCCAGCAACTCGGGATACATGGGCAAATGGAAGCATCTGCACTGTCATAAGCTGATGGTGAGGATGGAGCAAACACACCAGAGATTCCTGTCTGCCAAAGAAGGTCTCCAGAAAATTTCACAGCTTTATAGTGCCTTGCTTCCAGCAGTGGCATAAGCAAATCTAGCTTTTAGCATATGAACCACTATTCAAGCTTAATGCACTTATTTTTATCTTCTACAGCAAAGAATATTCCCATATGCACAGCTCATAGCAGCTACTGTTCACAATGTTCACTCACCAACTGGACTGGAGAAGATAAAGCACAACGGATAAGAAACTCTTCCATCATCATGCTGATACTTGTAACTATACACAATAAATGTTTTTTCTGAGGTTAAAGAAACTAAGGAATCAGTGATTTCAGTAGGATATCAGTTATCAGAGCTCGATGCAGGCACAAATAAGTCTTGCATTCTAGAAGATGCTTTAAATTTGACAAATTGTCTCCACCTCCATATTTGACTTTTGAACTGACCCTGCCTATCTTTACCAACCTCAACCACAGCTGGGGGTGAGGGCTGTCTCTGGATCACCGTTTCACATCAGAGCTAAAAATCACATATACTTTCATCACATATACTCCTCTCCCAGCTTTGTAAAAAGACTTCCCACACCCACCAATGTGTTTCTGGCTTAACGAAAGCCAAATTCTTTCTTTGTGGACTAAGCACTTCATTGTTTCAGGTGTTTTGCTGAATCTGAACTCAAGTTTTAGCTAGGACTCCTGCTTTACAGCCTCCTACTGCACATGGTCATGAAAGGAAAGATTCAGAGCAGCATGTGGAGTACTGCCAGCCAGCTTTTAAGGATAATGGAGGCAGATACTTTCTTCACTTACAACGCAAGTACCCCTCTTATTTCATCTACTTAAAGCATAATGTACTTGTCTTGTATTTTTTTTTTTGATTCTTCCCTGGATCAAATGCCTACAGCATGCCCAGAATCAGTAACTGCAGCAAAACAGCAAAGGCCACACATTGAGAAAGTACCAAAACAGATCCTAAGTTACACAGGCACTTTTCTGTATTTAGAAATAGCCACAAACAAAACTGATGCATTTTACTCACTTCTTTACATTAAGAGTAGCGTGGCTTCGCTTTACTTCCCCAAACATTATACATTCTGAAAGGAAATAAAATCTCAGGAAAGGCTTAAATGTGTCAGTCACTTTTTCAAGAAGTGGAATGACTGCTCAGTGCATCACGAGAGCTGATCCCTAGGTTATCTCACAAATAAAGTATCAGTGAAGTCACACTACAGACAAGCATTGGCCTAAAAAGGTGAAGTCCAACTTTGAACATTTTGAACAGCTTCCAGGAGTGAGTAAGACTAAATGCCAGCAGCACAAGAAGGATATCGAGGTTGTCTCTCGGGCAGCTCATCTTTTAGTTCATCAGGAGAAATACCCTGGTAACATTAAACACAAGCAATATTTGAACAAATAATCTTGCACTTGAAGGTACACTATGAAGGCAACAGCAGAATAACAGAACAGTGAAACAGCTGTAAGTTAAATAAACATCTTCAGTTGAACCGATACCGATCTCTCAGACAAATTACTATAGTTGAGGAGAACTCGTGTGCTAATAGATTCCTATGACTAAACACAGAATTCATGTTAGCGTGAATAATGATCCCTATTTTAGACATAATGAGTTTAGAAAACATTTCTGGCTCTAGTTGGATATGCTGGCAGCTACCATGCTTTTCTAACTCCAGCGCTAAACAGAAGTAAGCAAGCACACACCAAAAAGTATCTGTTAAAATCAGCCACATAGATGGTGCTTTTGAAAAATTCGGTCCTCCCTCTTTAAGCAAGCAAAGAGGAGTCCCCATTCTATTTAAATGTCACACAAATTTCTACATTCTGGGGAATAAGAGCTATGGTTAATGCTCAAATCCCTGGGAAGGATTTAATTTTGCCCTATGTACCATTAGAAAACACTACATGCTGGGCTGACCTTATTATGCCACCTATCAAATTTAGAGGCTGCAGAGGATTAGCAATCCCAGCTTCTAATTGATGGCAGATCAGCTCAGAGTGAAATATGCAGATCCACACAGAAACACAGCAGAAATCTCTTAAAATGCCAGCAGGTGCCAAAGATGCTTTGTACATAGCTGTATCGTAACAGCTTTAAAATCACTTTTTTTGGGTGCAATTAATTAGTCAACTCAATTGCTTCTGCATAGTTCCACTATTAATAGTGCTGTGCTTTACATGCAGAGTGACCATGCATTTAAATAAGCTCATGACCCAAATTAGATTAAAGAGTTTGATAACAATTTGAAACTAAGGCAGTACCTTAGAGACAACAATACATTGCAGGCTGAAGATACTCTTATTTACAATTCATTTAACAAACCTCATGCTCCTCATCCAGTACCACCAACTGCTTATCCTTGTCGATTTTCACTATAAATCAAAATAAAATATAGATCAATGTTTTTTCAATCGATTTATACAACATATGCATGAAGCATTTTAACATTCTTCCACAAGTATATTCCTTGTGCTTCTATCTTGCCTCTTCAGTCTATGCCATGACTTCACAGAATCACTGAAGCCAAGAGAAGCATGCAGTCTAAGCGGTGTTCATACACTGTTCATACACTCCTCAAATTTCAAAGACAGAAATGTCAAACTCCCCTACCTAAAGGCTACAAAATTTACAAATGCAAAATCACTGTGCCTTTTTGACATTTTTCACTGCCATTTTACAACCAGTGGTAGGCTCAGAGCTGCAATTAAGTGTTAATACTCTACTAAGAGCAGAGCCAGTCTTGTATAATAACACCAGTGTTGCTTTGCTGTTAAAAGCACAGACAAAATTGGAAGTACTGAAGTTCATACAAAGAACAGCCTCTTGGCTCACATTTACCTGTTACAGCAGCAACATTACATGGTAAGGAAAAGAGGAGACACAGGATTTTCTGCAAGGTCTTGCCATTTTTGTCAGACACATTTTTGACTTACTTATAATGGCAGCGTTGTTGGTTTCTTTACGAAACCGGAATTTTCTCAGTTTCTCCACCAGGTCTTCAGCAACATCACAAACCACCAGAGATTCACTCTACAAAAGGGAAATGGCAGAGAGGAGGAAAGATAAATCTTTCTAGTAAACCAGAAAAAAAATCCCCATGTCACACATGCGTGCACATAAACCCTACTAAAGTGGAACTGCACACAGCTTGTTCAAAGTTTCAGAGCATAAACACAAACCAGGGAAACCACGAGTGAAATCAGTTTTTAAAAACAAAACCAGAACACTCACCTGTTTTACTAACCCTCCTCAAAGCCATACAGTGATCTAGGTATATTTTATTAGCTATTCCTGAAGTGGGATTACTCTCACAGCTCTTACAAGTAAACAGATTTTACAGTTCATTTGTCAAAATGAGCCCTGAAATAAGGAAGCCCCTTACAGTGGCAGTAAACCAGCTAAAGGAATTTAAGCATTTAAAATAACAGGAGCTAGCATTAGTATTTCAGAAGAACACAGAGAGTAATCAAGGGTCACTGCTTATTTTTACCCAGAAAAATATTAACTGAACTTTTGAGATTACACAAACAAAAAACATTTAAGACATTTTAATCCAAAAGCACACATCCTTCCCCTCATGGGCTTATATGTCATTAACTGCAAGTTTTCAGAAGAAATGTCCAGATAACGTATTAGTCATCACACTGAAGATGAGGAAGGAAATGATTATTTCACAAGCAACCATGCAGGTTATCTGCCATTACACACGCAATTTTTGAAACTGTAGCAAGCCAACCGCTACCATTTCCTTAGCAATGTTTTATGCACACAACCTCTATCACCACAGTTGAGAGATGCGAGCCAGCTGGACTAAGAAAAGTTAATATCTCTAGCTTATTAATATTATTGTATTTGTAAATCCCTAAGGCATCAAGGCTTTTGTGCCAAAACAACTGTATTTAAAGACTTTTTTTAAAATTGCTCAAATAAAAAAAACACCAATGTATTGTATACATAATATTGTATATTATGTATAAAATACCTTGTGATTACCTATCACAAACTCTACTACAGAGCTACTTCACTGAGACAATCACTGCTCACAAAAAACAAGTTACTATTTAATCTCTGAGTTCTGTCTCCTCATGGTCAACATTGTGAGATTTGTGAGATTTTCCCCAAAAAGCAGAGCAGTGTCTTTTCTTCCCCACTTCCAAAATCCCCTGGAAATATGCTATAATCATTATTACTCCTAAACAGACTTCCACCTTGACCAAATTCTGGCACAAATTCTTGCACCTCTGCTTCCATTTAACAGCTGGCAAGGAAATCAGGCTCTGCTGGGCCAGGACAGGTCAGGCACTGTGTGCTCAGCCTTCATTATTTTGCTTGTTTCCCCTAAAGATTGTTCTTGGCTCCCTCCGATCCACAAATGTCATTAATACCCACTTCCACTATTTCAGGAGGTCTCTACTTAAAAGAAAACCAACAGAATTCAGGGCTGCATTTTAATGTTGAAGTTATATTGTCTTTTCTGAAGGAAGCTTTCCTGCCAGTCCCCTGAGCTTGGCAGTTTCCTGCCATCTTCCAGCAGACAGCGCAGGGTAGGCAGTGCTCTCCTTCATACCTGTGCAGCCACACAAACATAAAACCTTAAAAGAAGCTGAAAGCCTGCAAAACACACGGTGACACCACATCCAGATCGTCTTTTGGGGTTAAGCTGGCTCACCAGCGCTTAGTTTAATAACAAAAACCTAGAAAAAAGTCGAGTTAAGAGCCAGGAGGACTGCACAGACAGCGGGCACAGCTGCCAAACAGCGCAGCGGGGGGTTGCTGCCGTTAACCTCAGCCACCACACACACCAGCGTTAGACTTCACGATTTTCAGACACGGATTTAGCCGCCGGCAAGGCGGCTCACGACTTCCTTTTTACCCCGCAGTGTCTTCACTCACGCCCGCAGCCTGTCGAGTTAAGAGCCAGGAGGACTGCACAGACAGCGGGCACAGCTGCCAAACAGCGCAGCGGGGGGTTGCTGCCGTTAACCTCAGCCACCACACACACCAGCGTTAGACTTCACGATTTTCAGACACGGATTTAGCCGCCGGCAAGGCGGCTCACGACTTCCTTTTTACCCCGCAGTGTCTTCACTCACGCCCGCAGCCTGCCAGCACCCAGCAGAAAAAACAACCGAGGGG